>NC_067139.1:31179316-31269788 GCF_903995435.1 Acomys russatus | reverse complement strand
CTCTGCTCTCCCTTCTTCTCTGTTGTCTGTTTGCTTATGTGTCTTAGTATTGTGTGTGTTTGTTGTGTGTGTGCTTGTGTGTGTGTGTGTGTGTGTGTGTGTGTGTGTGTGTGCACGCATGCGCACTCACATGTACCATAGGTGTACCTGGTGCTTTCTGGGACCAGAGAGTGTGTATCTCCTTAAAACTGGAGTTAAAGATGGTTGTATGTTGCCATGTGGGTGCTGGGTCCTCTCAATGGGGCTTTAAGTTACACATTCAGTCTTTAGGCCATTTAATTCTCTCGCTTACCACATTGCTCAGCTTTAGTTTATGGGGACTTTGAATGAAAAACAGACAAAGCACAGAAACTTTGGCCAGTAGCCTACACATCACAGAGTGGCCAGGTGAGGAAATGCAAACACAGATTCACACAATATTCTGTCTTCTTTCTTGACAACATGGTGGTGCAAATGTTTATATAACACTGCATAAGGAATATGCTTAAGATGCATCATTTTTGATAGCTGCCACTCCTTTGATATAAAAAATTAATAAAAATTTTACTTAAAAATTTCTTTTAAAAATATAGACCAGGGTTGGAAAGATATCTTAGCAGTTATGAGCACTGACTGCTCTTCCTGAGAACCCAGTTTCAGTTCTTATGTGGTAACTCCCATTCCAAGAGACAGACATAAAAAGCAAGCAAAACATCTCTACATATAAACAGACGACATAGACTTTTGAATGATCTTCATCAGAAGTAAGATTTTGTTTTAATTTTTGAAAACCATGCATACTGTCCACAAGATGAACACATTATAATGTTAGATAGTCATTCAGTTGTTAAAAATGCAATTTTTACATATTGTCACATATTTAAACATTTAAATATTGTCACAAGTTCTAATAGGTGGATGCTAGTCTGGTCTTTCTAGATTTTGTTGGAAATATTCGTAATAAAAGCCTCATCATCACGGTGAGGAAGGCATGTCAGTATGAGTGTTTGGTCACATGGGATTTGGATTTGTGTCCTGAAAGATGAGAATGGACAGGAAGTGGGGCTCCATTATCCAACCTCAAGTCCCTCCTCCCAGTGACTCACTTCCTTTAGGGAGGCTCCACCACACAACTATTCTACAACTATGTATGATGCCACCAGCTGGGCATTATAAGTTCAAAGCAGGGGTCTTTTTGATACATTTCAGATTCAAGACACAGCAGAGCCTAATCCACCACATTTTTCACCTTCCTTGTCAAACAAAACTGCCAGGACTTAGGCAGAAAGTTATTATATAACTAGTTAAGAATTTCACGAATTCTTACTCTCCCCTAATGTTTATTTCAGAGAAGTGCCTTTATTATCTGATTTGGCCTCATTTCCTTTTATTGCCAGACTATGTGTTCCGCTGTTTGTAAAAGAACTCTCTCCTGTTAGTATTTATGACAATGCACTTAATTCTGAACCCTTTATTCAGGAATCTATTAAGATTTGAATTAAACTTCTATTTAAAGTGATAACATAGCAGTAAAAATAATCTTGCAAATGAGCTTTCATATTTTAATATTTATTTTAATCTTTTTAATTTTTCAGATAAGTTCTTGTTATGGGGCCCAGATTGTCCTTGATCTTGACTCTGTCTGTCCTAGCCCTCCAAGTGTCGGGATGGCATGTTGCTCACAAATAGAATTTTAAGTGACATGAATTTCTCAAAGCACTTTGCCTTGACTACATGGCATTTAGCACAGGACATTATAAATATTTTAGTTTAGCCCCCTTGTCAGCAGGATAGAGCTACTTAGGGCAGGGGAAGCCTCTTCCTAATTGCTTTGTTCTGGTGACCTAGCACAGTGCCCATCAAATAGCACGAGTTTACTTGAATTAAGTGATTATTTTCAAGTATCCTAGAAAACACCGTCATTGTGTGAGCAGAGACCACCTCTCCTGGGCTGGTTCTTCGATATGTTCATATAAACCAGTTCTTACCTACTGTCTTCATGTCACTATTGCTGCGATGAGGAACCATGGCCAAAAGCAACACGAGGAGGAGATGGTTTATTTCACCCACAGTTCCGTGTAACAGTTCATCATCAAAAGCAGCCAGGGCAGGAACTCAAACAAGGCAGAACCTGGAGGCAGGAGCTGATGTAGAGGCCATGGAGGGGTGCCACTTCCTGGCTTCCTCAGCCTGGACCACCACCCCAGGGATGCCCCCACCCACAGTGGGCTTGGTCCTCCCCCATCAATCACTAATTAAGAAAATGTCTTACAGCTGGGTATCGTAGAGAACGTTTTGTTAATTGAGGTTTCCTCCTCTCAGACGACTCTGGGTTGTATCAAGCAGACATAAAACTAGCCAGCCCATCTATGCACTCCAAAAGAGAGAATTTGGTGCCTAAACAGATCTCAGAGTCTTTGACAAATATTAGCAGTGCAGTAGTGGGACAAATCAGCCTCTGAACCTTACTCTTTTCACACATGAACTGCAGTGACTATAACCACGCCTTACAGATCTACAAGGAATAAAGAAGTTAATACGTGCAAAGGCAGCACAGTATACGTCAGTACCAAAAGCATCCTTTTGTCATGTACTAGCTCATTCCATCCTTTGCCCTTTAGCACATATTGCCTAATGATCGAAATGTTTATACTCCATGTTAAAATACTCTTCATGGGATGAAGACGACTCAGTGAGCAGATACGGTACACACTGGTATGAGGACAGGAGTTCAGTTTCTGCCGAACTCAGGGACAGCTGGGGGTGGCAGTCTGTATGCGTAACCTCAGAATTCCGCCAGCAAGATAGGAGGCAGAGACAGGGGCTTCCGGGAGCCTCACGGGTTAGATAGCTTGGCTCCTGATGTAAGAGAACACGCAATCACACATTCAACACATATGTCATACACACACAAGTGTGCTTCACAAAGCGTACTCCATTACATGCTTTATACGCTTGTTCACATATACAGACATATGTATGTTTACATATGTGTTCATATCATTTTCACTCGTCTTTGACACTTTTTATATAAGACTGCAATACAGTATCCTCTCTTTTTAATATTTAGCTAATATTTTGTGCGTATGTACACGTGTGTGTGTGTGTGTGTGTGTGTGTGTGTGTGTGTGTAAGACAAGACAACCTTGGAGGTCAATCTTCAGAGAGACAGAGTCTCTCCTTGGCCTAGAACCCACCAATAGGTTGGGCTGGCTGGTCAGCAAGCCCCAGGGGTCTGTCTGCCTCCACCCACCTCACACTGTTGACACACGTAGACTACCATGGCCACTTCCTAAATACTGTCTGGGGAGCAAAGTCAAGTCTTCATGCTTACAAGGCAACCTCTTTCTTTACCGAGCTGTCATCCATCATCCCTGCCCCTCTTTGTTTCTTAACAAGTTATGTAAAATGTGCATAAACTGTTTACAGAACTTAAAATAAAAAAAATTTTTTTGTTTAGTTTTGTTTTTGGATTACTTTCTCACTCTAAGACTGTGAAAGAGCCAGGAGGTGGTGGCCCACACCTTTAATCCCAGCACTCAGGAAGCAGTTGCAGCTCTGAGTTCAAGGCCAGCCTGGTATACCGAGCGAATTCCAGGACAGCCAGAGCTACAAGGAGAAATTCTGTGTCAGCAAGCAAACAAACAAACCCCAAAAGAAAACAAAAACAAAGGAGGACTATTAAGAAAAAAAATTTACACTTTCTTTTAATACACACACACACACACACACACACACACACACATACACACACACACACATACACACACACACACCAAATGGGTGACTTGTCTAATTATTTTTTTCTACGTAAATTCTTAGTATCTCATATATATGGGAACATATGTATATCTTTGTTCTTTTGACAGAGAAAGTAAACCTCTCATTATTTAGAGACTTTTTTTTTTTTTACACATTTTGTTGTAACTTTATTTTATTATAATTTATTCCCTTGCATCCTGATTGTAATCCCCTGGCTCTTATCTTTCTGTTCTCACCCTCCCTTCCTCTTCAGCCCTATTCCCCTCCCCTATACCTGTGACACGTGGGTCCTCCTCCTCCACCATCTGACCATAGGCTGTCAGTGATTTGATCACTGCCCCGAGGAGGAGAGGCCCTGTGGAATCTATAGAGACCTTTGAGAATTTGTTTTGGAAGGATGAACATCAAAAATGGTTTCTATTCTTTTACTTTGAAATCTTGTTTATCCTGGAAACCAAAAGACAACTTCACAGACATCGCTGACAAGTGCGGGTTTCAGCGGTGATTAAGCAAATGCCAGTCCATTGAAGAGGCTTCTATTGAAACCAATGTATTCCATGCTAACAGGTCGGGGAGGTTCAAGTATCCTTCATATCTGTGTAGCTAGGCTTCATATTAAAATGGAATCTAAGCCGGGCATGGTGGTGCGTGCCTGTAATCCCAGCACTCAGGAAGCAGAGGCAGGCAGATATCTGTGAGTTCGAGGCAAGCCTGGTCTAGAAATCGAGGTCAGAACAGTCATGGCTACACAGAGAAATCTTGTCTCAAAATAGAAGAAAAAAGGAGTCTATAGACGGGTTAAAAACAAGGCTTTCTGACAGCCCTCAAACCACCGTATTCTCTCGTGGCTGAGCCAGGGCTTTCACCAGAAGGATGGGATGAAAATGCTTTGAGAAAAAAAACCCTTAACCTCTTAAAACTCACCTTCCAAGCAGATCAGAGCTAAGGCAGACCCTCTCACTGTCGTCTCTGTGAGTGAGATGCCCCATTATAATTCATTTTCAGCATTGCACCGGGGAACATATGCAATAGGCAGGTAAAACAGTAAGACCAAGAAACCATGTTTCCCAAAATCCTTTCAAGGTAACTGCAGGGTCAGAGGAGTTAATGAAGTCCTCCTGTGTGTCTTCTGACTTTCAGAAGAGCATATTCGATTATTTACTTACCTACTTCTGTCCGGGGGTTGAATCCACAGCATTGTGCCATCCCACCAAGCCACAAGCTGTTACTGGAAAAACACATTTTTAAGCTACTCAAATTCAAGTGAAATTTTATGTTGTCCATAAGAGATTCTCTTGGAAAATTATTTTTAAAATGTTCTCTGGTTTAGACCCATCTCAAAGAGGTTTTTCTTGGTTCAGTCATGATTCATAACTCAGAAGCCGGACCCTGGTTCTTAGGGTTTGGTGAGTGGTAAGAGAAAAAAAGTTTATCTTTTTCTCATCAGTGGGCTTTGTCTAAAGTTTCAGAGTTCAAGCTGAAGAGTGATTTTCAAGTCATCTAGAGGCCATGGCATCCACTATTGCTGCCTCTATGCCATTTACCCGTGTGTGTCCCTTACCTCTGTGCCCATCAGATGCCAGCTATATTGCTTTTTGGTTCTTCCTTGTAGTGACAGATAATGCCTAGCAACCTCAGAAACTCTCAACCCACAAGTCATCATTAATACATCAAACTATTTTCTCTCTCTTTCTCTCTCTCTGTGTGCTCGACTGCACGAATCTAGCTGCGATTACAAATCAATCAATGCTGTCATAGTCGATAACATCTAATTATCTGAGCCCTAGACTTCAGTTGGCCACTGTCTTTCCATCAGGGAACAGAAAGTTAGAGATTTCAATGCAAGACAGGCCTGAGAATTTAACAGAAAGCCTCAAGAGTGGTTTTTCCGATCACCGCTAATGTTTCAAGCAACTGTTCCCTCAGGCAATGACACTGTGGGATTGGATCTGTGTGTTCTCACCCTTTGCTGTCTACAATTGCACAAAAAGGCTCCACATGGCAGGCCAAGAAAATACCACCCTTTGTGGACAAAGATAATTGTAAGTGACTACCATGAATGCTTGTTCGATAGATGTTTCTGTGATGAAGAAAATGTCCCATGTTGTTCAACATGGTGGCTGCCAGCGATGGGGCACTTGAAAAGTAGTGCCTGCAGCAGAAGATCTGAGCTTCTGATTTTATTTGACTGTGGCAAATATAATCTAGAGCAGCTACGCATCACTCGTGTAGATGATTTTCCTGCACAGGAAGATATTACAGAGCTCTTCCTTAGAAGGGATCTAACCCATTTCTGATGGAGAACTAGTGTTTCCATGAAAATATGTGGTACTTGCTGTCTTTTATCATGAGGGAGTAGGAGACGTTGCAACCAGTCGAAGCTCTTGCTGTGCAAGCCTAGTGACCTGAGGTCCACAGCTGCACCCCACGCTGGAGGGAGAAAACCCGTTCTCAGAAGATGCCCTCTGAATCCCCATGTGAGTGCTGTGACACATGAACACCCGCAGGCACATGCCTCTCCTGCATCAGGCTTCCTCTCACCTTACCAACCCACCTGACATTTTAAAATGGCACCTTGGATCCCTTATGTCCCCTCTGTGTTCTCTTTGTATTTTCAGAACATGGTATTTAGTGTAGAACATCTTAATACAGTTGGATGCCAGTGGGTCACTTTCTTATTCTCTGAAAGACAGCTAGAATACTGGGGTATTAGCGGTTCTGGCTTTTGACTCCTAAAGCCATACCCCTCTTTATCCAACCCCAACCCAAGTCAACCCATGGCATAGTCTCCGGTATTAGTCTTTATTCAGACCCCAGCAGTTGGATTGTGGCACATATGTGCTTATTGCTGTGGCCTTCTCTTCCGAAGAGAATTTTTCTTGTTACTCCAGTAGCTTTTGTCATTTTTTTCTCTCTGTTTCATTGTTTTGTGCTTGTGGTACTGTAAACAAAGCTTTATATTTCTTTCCTCTCTTGGCATTCAGTGATCACTGCCAATCTCAAGACCCCTGTTCATTTTTCTCTCTCCTAATTCTAGGATGCCCTCCGCCTTCTCTTCCCTAGCACTGTGTCTTTAATGTTCTTCCCGTTACTGGCTTCTACAAATAGCGTCACAGGATACTTCTGGATGCGACTACAGATGTTTAAGAGTCTCATCTCAGCTTTTCATCTTGTTGGGCCTCACTGGAAATACTTCTTCAGCGCAGCCTTCCGAATGGCTGATTCACTTGTCAGCTGTTAGGGGCCGCTTCCTGAGATTTTAACATGCAAAAACTATAATTTGAGGCTCATGACACATCAGTATCATTGTTTGAGAAAATTTCGATTCTCCATCTTTCTCACTGGTTTTCATGATATGAAACCACCCATGAGCATGCTGTTGAAAACAGTAACTAAACGTACATATTCTTTCCCACGAGCCTCCATGTTTCTCCTTATGTTGTGCCTGCTCCTCTTGCTTGCTTGTTTTACACTTGGGTTCGCTTTTAATTTGCTTTCTGGAAGCTTCCTTCACATAGCTATACATCTAAAATAAATAGCTTCTTTTAATAAATTTTGTAATTTACCTAAAGGAAATATAATATCCTGGAACCTCCTATTTATAATCATGCTACACACTTTAAAACTTATGCATATTGTTTATCTGTAGGCTAATCGTTCATTTTACTACTGCATAATTTAAAAAAAATATGCCGATTGCATCGCTTGCTGCTCTGCACTCAGGCTAATGGCATTCAGCTTGTTCTGTTAAAAACAATAAACATTCAGATCAGAGCATACTGAGGAGAGAAGGCTTTGGTACAAGGTCCCAGTGGTCAACCCAATTGTTTGAAGGGCTCGAGAGTGGCCCCCCGGGTCCGCTGGCTTTTGTGGAACTCTCAGAGTACAGGAAGCACAAGGGTGACATGGTCCACCGTCTCAGGTGCCTGCGACAGGGAAGCACTCCAGTGTCAGGACAACCAGAGCTGGACCGTTTGCTGGGCTGTTTTTCCTTCTGTACTTCCTGTGGGTACCCTGCAATTGACATTGCTGGCTAGACATCTGGAAAATGCAAGTGCTTCATTAGTTTTCCACAGAGGAGCGAGTCTGGAAGAGAGTAGCTAAGTATCTGAACTCCAGTGCAGCTGTGAAAGGGCTCCTCCTGAGCATGTGGGACTGCTAGGCCAGGGGCCAGTGAACACTAAAACTGATGATGGTATGATGATGATTATTCTTTTGTAATCTGATGTATTCAGCAATACATGGTACCACACTCTCCCTAGTGTTTCACATGACAGAAGATGCTTGAGTTCGGCCAATCACGTGGGTATGGCCAATTAGCTCAGTGCAGTCTTACTTCGCATTTCCCCCAATTGCTAACGAGGGAGAACATTGTTTGATATATTTATTTCCCACACATTTTATCTTAAACATGTTGTTATTATCATTTGTTGATGTTATTATTATTATCATCATTTTGAGATAGGGTCTTAATCTGTAACCCAGTCTGGCTGGAAACTTGCTATGTATGTAGCCCAGGCTGTCCCGAAATTCATGGTCATCTTATTTTTCAGGCATTGTAAGTGCTGAGGTTATAAGCAGGAACTACCAGGTTCTGCCTGATAGTAAAAAAAATTAAAATGTTTTTTATTGTGTTTGTTCTTTGTCATATTCATCATTATAAGAACAGAATAACTTGCATTAAATAAATATTCCCATGAATAGTTAGTTTTTATGTAATGAGCAAAACCAACCATCCAAAAAAGTTTAATGCATATACAGCTTGCTAGAAAGCACCCAAAAAGTTAGAAAACAAAGGTAGATTGCCTAAGATACATCACATGAAAGTAATATCACTTGAAAGTAACTAATTACATTGGGTGAAGCACTTACTTATATCGCATTCTTCTTCTTCTTCTTCTTCTTCTTCTTCTTCTTCTTCTTCTTCTTCTTCTTCTTCTTCTCCTTCCTCTTCTCCTTCTCTTCCTTCTCTTCTTCCTCCTCCTCTTCCTCCTCCTCCTTTCTCCCAATTTTATCCTCCACTCATGCCATGCAGCAATGTTCAGAGCTCCTGAAGACATCAGTGGTCTTACTGAGTAAGAAGCCAATGATCAGAGATAGGCGCTGTCCAACTGACTGGAAGTTGTGAGTATGAACTCAGAAAGGGAGGAGGCACAGTGGAGAGAAGAGCTCAAACATATACACAAGCTTCTCGCAGATTCTTGGGAGAATCTTGCACTGCACATACGTGTAAGAGCAAAAATAGCTAAAGAATTAGTGACAAGGATGAACATTTACTTGTCTAGTTTATGTTGCCTTGCTCCAGGATGGAATGTACCAGCTCAGATGAAACAGCTACAGACCACAGGACCTCACTGGCTCTCACTCTTTACCTTGGCCTGACCTTGAATTCTGGTCTCACAGCAATCCTCCTGCCTCATCCTCCCAAGAGATGGAGTTACAGCTTGTTTTGAATGTGGAGTCATTGTTAGAATGGCTTTCTATATACAAAAATCCAACAGGAATGCATTCTTGATTTTTTCTTAGCGTTTTAAATATTTATATCCTGAATTCAATCAGAGTTTGATATTGTAAATTGTGTGGGATACCGGTCCAATTTTGGTTTTGTTACAATGACTAGTCACTCGTCAGAGAACTATTTCTAAACACACATTTTCCCCACAGTAACTCAAGAGAGACCTTGCTTAGGAAGTTTCCATGTATCTCCAGACTTGTTCTTAGACCTTTTATTGTATCATTCATTTATTTGCTCATGTGCGTGTTAGTGCTGCAATGATTTAGTGGGATTTTTTTTTAACAGTATGTGTTAATTTATGTCAGTCTTCTTTGTGTCTTTTCCTGGATATTTTTAAATGCTCTGTTTTTCCAAACTTTAGATCAACTTTTTTACGTCCCTAAAATTACTCTTAGCTATTTTTAAGATTGCATCATCTTGATAGGTTAACATGGAGGAAATGTACATTTTCACAGTGTTGAGTTGTCACATTAACTTGTGACTTTGAAGAACAATTTAATGCTGCACATTTCTCCTTAAACAATGTTAAGAACTTTTTTTACTACAATAGTTTCCACCCCACGTATTATATTTTGGATATACTTGCACACATTCTTTCATTGTTGCATTGTTCACAATGGCCAAGGTGTGGAAACCAGACTCGGTGCCCATCAACACGAGATGGACACAGAAGGCAGTGTTCACAAGGAAGTATCATTCAGTTATAAGGAAGGAGATCCTCTTATGCTTACGGAAATGGAGAAGAGGGTCTCATCCTAACGAGCATTATCCAGACTCAGAAAGACAATTGCCAATAAAAGGAGATTAGCAGACAGTGAAGATTCTGTGAGGCTGCAAGCTGGAGCCAGCTGCCTTAGCCATTCTCTTTCCTTGAAGGAGTTGAACTTGGTTCACAGATTTCTGGGGCTCTCTCCCACATCAGGTTCAGTAGGAGAGAGGTGGTTTAATTTTGCCTTCAAGGTTGGGTCTCTTTGTTTGAGGGTGCAGAGTGATTTAGCCCAGCAGCAGGACACTGATAGAACCACTGCATGGATGTGTCTACCCAATGGGCTTTGGGGTTAGAGCATTTGACTCAGAAGAATTATTCTCAAGTTCTAGGACCTAATGACATCTGCCTTGCCAGATATTGGACTCGTTTAAGCCACCTAGCCTCAGGTGTTTTGTTATGGCAGCTTGAGCAGTGTAATACCAACAACAAGGGCATTGTTTTTGCTGCAAATGTTACATATGTATATGTATATATGTGCGTACATGTACATATGTGTATATATATGGTTAGTGTCATCATGTAGTTATTCTAATGTATATGCTAGAGAATCTTATTTTCTTTTTTGCTTATTGTTGGGGACAAGTTGTACTTAGTGAATCTCTAAATCAATGGTTTATGTTTATCTTTTCCGCGAGATTAAATAGTATGTTTCCTCTATTGGTCTCACGTGCATATACCATCAAAACGTCTTAACTTGTGTGGAGTGACTCCATTTGTGATCCTGCAACCAAATGTGGGCATTATGAAAGCTTTGGCAACAGAAGGAGGTGTCTGAGTGTGCAAATGATGGGAAAGTAACCAATCAAATATGGAGGACATGTGGGCTGTTTTTGGCAGCGGGCAGCTGCATGGCATGGAAGCAGTGGCATGCACAGTGCAAAATGTGCACACTGTGAGTTCACAACCAAGGATGCAGTGATGCACCGTGTGTGGTGTGATGCCGTGTGCACTGCACCTTTGCTTGTGAAAACACAACATGCACACTTTGCACTATGCGTGATGTCACATCACACATCGCCAGTGAGCACTGCCAGAAACACCCCAGCTCCAATCCTAGACTACTGCACATTGTTAAACAATTGAAAACTACAGTATGGAGCCCAATGTGGTGGCGCGCACTTTTAATCCTAGTACTCAGGAGGCAGAGACAGGTGGATCTCTGTGAGGTCGAGGCCAGCCTGGTCTACAAAGTGAGGCCAGGACAGCCAAGGCTACACAGAGAAACCCTGTCTTGGGAAACCAAAGGGGAAAAGCTCATGGTTCTTTTACTGTACATACCAAGTTTTCTGCTCCTATAGAAACAGCATGGTTTAGTTATGGGATGCAAGCACTTTTGTTACTTTTCTCTACCACCCTCAGCGCATGACTATCAAATTAGTGAGCATTTGGCTTGCATTGTGTTAGACAGACAAGCACATCCGTTTTGCTTTCATCTTTACTACATGGTATCTTTAATAAATGCCAATATTGTGTGCCTGTCAATAATACACTTCTTGATGATTTGTCACAAGATACTTGATTTATATATCTACTTTGAATGACTGTACCATTGGGATTCATTTGGGCAAAAAGAGTCGCTAGTGGGAAAAGTTTCAGAAGCCCTGATCTATGGGCATCTCTGAGCTGACCTGTGTCAGCTCTTCCTCTCTTACCTTTCTCATTCCCCTCAGTCTTCCCCTCTGCACTGAGGGCAGCTTCTGACCACAGTCCTCTATGTACTGTATCAAACTGGTTTTTAACCCATCCATTGAAGTTTTGGTTTCTACAGATGGATTTTCATTTCTAAAACCCCTTTCCTCCACATTTTTCCATTCTCAATAATTCCTTAATGAATGTTTCGCCTTATATTGAATATTTCCTATTTAAAAATCATCTCATGTAGCCGTGTCATATATCCCACAAATCAAACATCTGCAGTTTTTGTGAGTCTAAATCTGTTGTCTCTTATTTATGCGTACTGATGCTAATAGCAGTGATTTTGCTAATTTTGTTTGTGGGTTGATTACTTGATCTTAATCATGGCGATTCCTACAGGACTGATGTGTTTACTAAATCTTCCGTGGCTCTGTCTCCTTAACCCTCTGAGTTTAGTCCATTTGCTTAGCCTGATCAGTGCCTTGCTGGATTTTTTTCTAGTAAATTCTACTTACCTCACATTTCTTTGTACCTACAGTTGTTTTGATTGAATGCTTTTCATTGTGTTTTACTTAATTTTTTTCTGTCACTCAAATCTACATGATCTCTATCTAGATATTGGTTTGCAAAGAACTTCTAACACTCTAGATAATGTGACAAAAATGTAACTAAAATTAACACCTTAATCTATATCCCCCCCAAATGGCACCTGAACTTTCTCTGCATTCTCTGGGGCTGTCATCCCAGTGGTTATCTGCTGACTGTTTCTGATTCTTGTTGTCTGGCTTTTCTTGGGCTCCTCAGTGCTTCCAGGCTGTTCTAGCTCAGTGCAGCTGCTTGTCTCTGCAGCCTCTGCTGCTGCAGGTCCTGGCCTAATTCTTTGTCTATTCCTAAATGGATTCTTCAGCTCTCTCATCTCATGCTAGCCTGAGAAACGTTAACACCTGAGTTTCAAGTGTTACCAGTATTTTTCTGAGGTCTTCCAAGAGCACTTTCTCAGCTTTTGTGAAGCTAACCATGCCTCCAAAAATCACTTTGAAAAGGTGTGTCCTCCAGTACAAGTCCACTCATGATGACTAGCTTGTGAACCTTTGATTTTTTTTCCCCAATAATTACTTTTCTCATATTTGAGCTATCGACTAGTTTTTAACTGGCGCTCTTCTTTAATAAGCTACTGTTGTCTTTCCAAATATGCATGTACCTAATGAACCCCCCGGGCTAGAACTGTGTCGTTCAGTTGTACCATATGTATGAGCACTCTGGACAGTGGAGGATGGAGCAGTAGTCATGTCTGTGTGTTGTGAGTGCCGCAGTAAGGGAGAAGAACGGCTAGCACCGCGAGTCCTCATGTGTCAGTCGCAAGCACTCAAAAACAGCGTTTTCCTTGTTCAGCAAAGAACAAACAAGTATTTCAATCTTTCCTTATTATATCCTCAGATGCTAAGCATGTGTACCAAAAATCTATTTTTAATTGCTGCGTTATTTCTAGGCTTCTGGTTCTAACCCCACAGGGCAGGTTCCCGCATGCTTGGTGTCTTCCTGTTCTCATTTCACCAAGGGACACATCTTCTTTGCTCTTTGCACATTTGAGTGCTCTTCACAGGAAATCACCTCCAGAAACTTTAAGTCAAAACTCAAGATTTCGAGGTCAAGGTTATGAAACTCTTCCAGGCTGAGCCGCATGGTACGGTGCGTTTGATAAGGGCTTTTCTTGTAAACACACACACACACACACACACACACACACACACACACACACACACACGCACACCATCATGCCTGTATCAATCTACAAGTTAACATATACATACATGGCAATAAAATCTGCAAACATTGCCCACTTTTACTATGTTTCTCATTTTGAGGTGAGTTTTTCTGCTTTATGGAAATTCTCTGACTTTCCAAGCACAAGTGTATATTATGTAGTTCATTTTTTTTTTTTTTCTTAAATCTTAGTCCCCTGAGTGTGGTGAGAAGCGTAGAGATTTCATTCTATGATATCTATTGTTTCAAACAGAGCACCCACTTCAGGTTCCACGTCATTTTTAACCTCCTGACATAAAGTATCCCTGTGCTTTATCAATAATGTTTTCTTCTTCCAGTGAGACGTCTCCTGCCATCCCTTTCCCCAGGACATGGCACTTGTCGAACTGTTCAAACACTTCCCCGAGTTGCTGCAAATCATAAGATGCCGTAAAGTGAGTGGAGCCCTTGAGCCTCCATAATGCACTTAGCATTCAGAGAGGAATCACAGCAAAGGAGATTCCCAGCTTGCCACGCAGGGAGTTGTCATTACTTTGTGACAGGGAAGTCATTGTCCTGGCTCGGTTGTTGGTTCTGAATGCGTGATTTGGATCTTTGAGCACCAGTGCTGGTGTCACAGGAAAACAGACGCTAGATCATGTGGCAAACGCCTAAAATGCCCAGACTTTGATGAATCAGACGGAGTGAAATATATTCTTTGCAGCCCAAAACACGTTTGCATTTTGTTAAAACACCAGAAATGTAGAGGATGCTTGTTCAAGGCCGCCTCACCCAATTGCTTCACGGTGGAAGGAGATCCCCTCTGCTCGGGAGTCCTCTGAAGTAGAAGAACGCCACCAACTCCTTCAATGGATTCCTAAACACATGCTTTCATTTCCCTCCCACAGATAATGCAAAGTGTACGGAACCCCACGGAGCACCTCTTGTGATTTCCTGGGCTGTCGCTACCTGAAGATGCTTTTTCTAAAGATTAACGCCCTGAATAGGAACTGCCAGTTCACTAAGTAGCTGCCTCATAGTTCTGCATTATTCCAAGTGTGCGAGCAGCAGCTGCGAAGGAGAAGAGCTCGTATCAACGCACAGCTTATGGAGCTCAGTATGTTACTTCTGTTTACCCAAAAGACCACCTGTGTTTCCGGGGGAAGTTGGAGATGTTCCAAAAGAGACTGAAGACGCAGCAGAGAGGCATGGAGCCTTCAGAGCCGCAAGCCTGGGCATCACCGCCTTTGGTTACGTGCACCGTGACAGCCTCGCGGGAAACTACTCCCTGAATCCATGGCACAGCATTTGGGGTTAGAATATTAATTAACAAATAGATAGCTAAAACATCCAGCTCTCTCCTTATACATGAAGGAGTACAGCATTATAGCTATTTCAGAGAGGGGGAAATTGTACTGGTAAAGTAAAAAGAAAATTTCCTGGGTGTCCATTTTCTTTTTAAATTGTATTTTTCGGTGTTGGACTTTTTACATGTGTGGAAGGACTTTTATTAACTGTTAATACGTAATGTTTCCTCTTGGACAGATAATCACTTGGTCTCCTCCAGGTTACTAAGGGAAACTGAGTCACCTGAGAGCTTCTCAGGGCTTCTTGTTCACGAACAATTTTACACGTACCCCTCTGGTCGTTTCTGACATAAGCAAAGAGTGCTGCAGAGCAATGTGGAGAAACCAGTAATGGACTGAGTGCATGGACCAGTTATGACCACAGTGGCCTTGAATTTGAGGGTTACACGGCCATACTAATGTCAGGTTGTTCTGTGTGAACACTATTGGGGATTTAGAAGGGGGATTGGCAAGTTTCCTGATTCCTTACGCTTCCGTGCAAGCTCCATGGCAGTGTTGAAGATACCCCGTTGGTACCTTGTCATCTATGCTAACCCGGGCTTCCGGGTGTCTTTTCCTAGCATGAGTCTTTACATACCCTCTGAGTGTGTGCTAGGCTCCTACAAGCAATCGCAGATTGTTTTACGTTAGCAAAACAACCATCCCTTGGAGGCCAGGCTGATCTGGAGTTACATTGATATTTTGGGGACAAGTCTCAGTGCCAGGCCAGGCTGGCCCGGAGCACACGATACTCTGTGCCAAAGCACTATAGTGCTAGAATTTTAGGCAGAGCGCGTCATCACATGCCAGCTTAGGAGATGCTTTTTCTGAATGCTTTTTACCATACACTCTCATTTCCCAAGCCTCGGTTTAGAATCACAGACTTATGAGAAACAAACATTTTCAACACGATGGGCCGTGTTTTATGTTTTTTTCTATACTGCAGTGAGTTTCTATGATTCTCCAGTAATCCATAGACTGTTTCTCTAAAAATGAATCTGGGTAAAGAAGCAGGGTAGAAAATATTAGTTAGAAATTTTTGTCCTTGAATCTAGACTATCCCTTGGACCAAAGCCAGCAAAACACCAAGGTAGAATCTAATCTCAGTGGTATTTTTTTTAGTAGAAAATGGAGAATAAACACACAGGGGATCAGAGTATAATGTACAAAAAGTATGAATGGCAACGGGCAGGGTGCTGCATGTAACCAGCTTTGCTGTCCTCTCTCTCACTGTACCTGCACTTGTAGCATGAAGTTTTGACACGATCTGCCACACAATGTGTATTTGTGTAGATGGCGTCCTGGGCCAGCACAGCTGAGTATTCTACTCCTGGCTAGTTAATTGGTGCTAAGGAAGAAATGCCTAGACCTGCATGTATGAAATTTCCCAACTGCTCCTCGCCGCCCAGCTGGTCTACCTGCAAGTGGGTTTAGGAGCCAAGGTCTGGTGAGAGAAGGCCTGGTACGGTTCTGATAACTTGCCAGTGAAGCGCTCAGAGACCGTGTTCCTGGAAATAAAACCCCCTTTGTTATTTTCTCCTCCTCTGTCTTTGTTGGTGTAACTGTGAACTGTTAAAAAGCAAAGCAAAGCCAATGAACAAACAAACAAACACTCTCTGCTTCAGATTCTGTTTGTTTTGTTTTGTGCCTGCTCTACAGACTATAGCCTTCCTGAGGGGAAAGAAAACCAAAGGCACGTTTTTCTCTATTTTAGGCTGAAGTTACTTGAAGAGCATTTCTCAAAGGTGGCTGAGGGATCAGCAGCCTCACAGGTGTGTGGCAGAGTGTTAGGAATGGCAGATTTGGGTCCTTAACTTGGGCCAAGTCAATCAGAAGCCTTGAGGTGGGAACCAGGGGCCTGTGTATAAATAAAATCTCCAGCTGGGTTTATGACCTGAGTTAGAGGAGTGTGTGTGGACTGTAGGACATTAACTTGTGTTGGAGTCCATTCGAGCGCATTTGCCCAGAGGATCTTGGAGAGGAGAGGTCAAGAGAAAAGCACGGAACAAGGTAAGTGAAAAGCTGTACTCTCGAGACCTGGGGAAGGAAGGTGAAGACGGACCTTGCACTTGGACAATGGAGCCCATTCATTAATGCTGTTGTAGACAGCAGACCTCCTAACAACTGCCCACAAGGGCACCTGGGTCACCACGCCTGTGATCTTGAGGGTGGCATACAAGGTCCTGATTGCTGACTCTGGTTTGAGTCTATGGACACGCAACAATCAGGGTGCCTTGTGAGCTTGTGTGATGGCCAAAATAGAAAGCCAGAGGCCCCTCTTCAGGGCCACTGAACTGTGTCAGCCCAGGCTTTTCAGATAATCTCAACGAAAATGGGTCAGATTCCTGACATATGCTTCAATTCCAATTTTCTTGCAGTTCTAGCTGGTGGAAAATAAGATTTAGTACACTTTCAAAAAGAAACTAAAACATAAACTTTGTGTGCGCGTCAAAGAAACTATCGATAGGCACAGCACCAGGAAGGAATGCAATTCACGAAGGGATTCCAATGTAAGGGCCTTTCCCCCTTTTTATCTTTAAGGAAAATAAAAGCGTCTTGCATTTGACATCCTTTGAGAAAACGTGCTTTGGAAGTGTTTAAATATTCATTCTGTTTAACCAACTGGCACAAAGAAAAATGTGTTTCTCCTGGTTTGCCTCTATCTGAAAAAGAAGAAAGAAATGAAGGAAAAGTGTGTAGAGAAGAAAAGAAAAATAAAGTGGCGTGACTAGCATAAGGTTGATCCCGGAACCCTCCACGCGTTGGAGAAGGCAGGCAGGACAGGGCGACAGGACCCCAAGGCCCAGCCAGCTGAAGCACGCGCTGACTGTGGGGCCTCAAGTTTCTTGTTTGTGGGATGCACTTTCACGGTTACCAAGGCTTCCTCTCAGCAGAGGGGTTCTGCTCAGACACTCCGAGGAGAAAATGGCTTTTCCTTTAGAATGTGACCTGTGCACATCGTAATCCCTCAGCTTGCACCCTTTCTTTCTTAAAGTCACTTCTCTATAGACAAGTGCACTAAATATTACTGCGTGCATCTATGTGGTTCATCCTGGTCCCTGTCACTGGATGGGAGATTGGTGTTGAGATGTCGCCCATGTTATGGGAAGAAGGAACAGTTATGTTTTCTTTCCTTAACTGACATTTCATTTCATTCCATGAGAGGGAACTTTTTATTTTTTAAAAGTTGTGCTTTCAAGGAGTTACAGGAGCCTGACACCTGAGTGAGAGATACAGTGGCCCCAATGGGCCAACATTCACCTTTCCTTCAAATGCATTGTTGATATAAAAACTATGAGTGTGGATAGAAGGAAGAGGGGAACAAAAGAGGGAGAGGGAGAAGAGGAGATGAGAAGAGGAAAGGACAGAAAGCGAGAGGAAGAATGCACATCAAGACTCTCACAGAGCCAACTTTCTTCTCAGCTTAGAACACAAATTATTCTACAGAAAGGGTGTCCTGCATGATCATTTGTTTTCCATGTGGTGACTGGCAAAAATCTTATACAAACAGAGTCTGGTGGGTGTCTGCCTTCATCTGGCCTATGCCCTCTCCTGAAGCCCATCGTGGACTTAGGGTTCATGTTGTACTGAGACTCCTTGGCTCTGTGGATAGGGAGCAGCCATTTTCTTGTATTGATGGCACCTGCCTTGTCCTTCTGTGATGTGATTTCCTGAGCCACACAGACTCATCCTTGACTGTATTAGAGTGTGAGTGGTTGAGTCATTGTGATTATCTCCTGATACCAAGATGCCTCCTATTTCATACCATCTTCCTACTTGTGCAAAAAGTCATCCTACTGTCATTTTACCCCTAATAAGAATCTTGTATTTGTGACTGTGAGAGGTTGCAGAGGGGGGAACCAGCTCCAAGCAGGATGCCAAGGTGACCAAATCTATAAAGAAGCTCCATAATGCTCCATTGCGTGCATACCCAATATTCATGTGTGTTGCTAAGTGTCAAGGTGACAGAGGTCTTTAAAAAAGATGAGATGAGATTCAACAGAGCATTTTAATGCAGCTTATCTCACTCATCCTCAATTATTAGGACTATGTTCTCTACTGTTTTTTAAAATGTGCATGCAAATGGCATCATTAGTCTATAATTAATGCTGCTGTCCCTGGGAGCGCTGCAGCAGCCTCTGGGTGACATGAAGGACGCTGTCTGTGCAGGCTGCCTGGCGTTCTCACTGCTCTCACTGTGTGCCATGAGGATGGGCCTTAACGAGAGGACTCTTGTTCTCTGCCAAGCTCCATATGCCCTCTCCTGATGAACAGGCAATAAAGTGACGTTTAAAGGAATCCTGCTCTGTGAATCTGGTCATGACCAGTGGTCAGGGACCATCTCATATTTCTCTTGTGCACATGAGATGTCTTACAAAATGCCTTCCCATGTAGAACTGAGTCAGGGCTCTAGTCCATTTGGGGGAGAAAAGGGCTCAAAAGCACAAACAAAGGCTCAAGGTTGTTAGCATATGATTTTGCATGTGATTTGCATGTTAATGGTCCAATGTCAAAACACACAGTCATCTACCTGTCCCCTTTCCTTCCCCTCTATTGTCAAGATGAGCTGATTGGTCTTATTAAAAAGAAGTCCTCAGCTTCTCCCAGCTGCTAAGGATGACAAACATGCACATTGTTCCCCATGCAAGGAGCACCTCTCATCTTGGAAAAGCCAATGGGAAGGAGCCAGTTGCGTGGAACTGCCAGTTTACAGGAGGATAGGTTGCTGCTTGTTAATCTTGTTCTCCAAGCCCAGTGAGGGTTTCCATTATCTAATTCTTGGAAAGTTCAAAAACAATTTTTTAAAATAGTAGGTCAAGTGTCACTTCCAAATGGATTCATTAAAAGATGTCTATGTTCAGATGCAAGAGCTACTTTTGTTTCTATACAATTAAGTATATTTCAGATGCCTAGGAATAAAAGAGAAGCTAAGTGAAGCACATATCAAGTAGAACATTTTAATGAGGGACATATTTGTCCTAAGATGGCATTCCTGGTGTCATTTTGATGGGTAGGATGAAGATTTGTTAGAGGAAGATGTTTCCCCTAAATTAATAGCAGAAGCAGACTGCATCTGGAAATGCTGCCTAATAAGGGTGAGATACTTGATTTCTGAGTCCAATTAATTCAGAAGTGACTCTAGGTCTCTAGCCCTATTAAATCTCATTCTCTCTCTCTCTCTCTCTCTCTCTCTCTCTCTCTCTCTCTCTCTCTCTCTCTCTCTCTCTTACACACACACACACACACAAACACACTCCTTTCTTTAATGATCTGAAAAATTGTGCCAGAGACAATGGCTAGGTATGTGTGCTGTTACTTGTGGGTCTAAAGTCGTTGCTAACTTTAGGCATTATGCATGACTACAAAGGGACATAATAGAATCCTTGTCCTGAGCTCAGTTATGATCTAGCTGGGAAAATAAGTCAGCATCGGCATCGGATGAAAGAACAGCTGAAATTTCCCAATACCTAAATCTACAAGAGATAGAGACTGTGAGCTATGGTGTCAGAAAGCATTCTTCAGAAATCCCACGGTGGATCCTCACTAGCAGCCATACTGATGCTCGCTGTGAGCTTACGTTGGTTCAGGCACTGAGGTCCAAGGCCATTCATTTCTGCTATTTCCTGCTTCAACAGCCACTAATAAATTCTTTGACTCACAGAGCACAGGAGAGGTAACAGAACTTTTCTTATGTTTGTTAGTTAATTTTATAATCATTGTAACTTTCAGGTGAAAGCATTTTTGATTAAAACTACTATCTGAGAAAAAAATGAATTTTCAAGCCCCCATAGAAATTCAATAGCTAAGGCTAGACATGAACTCTGGCCTTCTGGTGATACATGCAAAATATCTTGGAATTTGATAAGGATGAGACCATGCAAGCTCTTGTAGAATAGGCTAGGATTTTAGATGCTGAGCACTAGTAAATTCTGAGAGTCTGATGAGAAGTTATCATCCAATTCATCCTGGGGCTGTATGCAGTTAGACCAAGATCGAAAAATGGTTGGCAAAAAATTAACCATTACCACAGTACGATATAGCAGTTCAGTCCAGTGTCTTACGGTAGAGCTGAACTTTGTGGCTAGAGGTTGTCAAAGAAATGAGGGGGCTGGGAGTGGGGGAGAGTAAAGATGTTGGACAACAGCTGACAAGATGGGAGACAGTCTGTCTATGGGGCTAAGGAAAAGCCAAAGTTGGTATCTAAATTTTGTACGTGAGGAGCTGAGAATGAATGGTAGCTTGCCCAGAATGAGGTGTTTTCTTTTTTTTTTTAAAGGACAGGGTATATCTACACTTGGACAAGCTAAGAGGTTGTTGCTAGGTCGAATAATAACACAGATAAGGATTGGAGAGGGTTTTCAAAGGCATCACCATTTGTGCTGGCATCTCTCTCTGATGGCCAGGAAGGACCCTGTGAAGGGCAGGGGAATGCTGACAATGGCTGTACTCTTCTTGGTTGATCTTTAACCTGTACGTGCCATCCTAGCTTGTACTATACTTTTGTCCCACTGAATATGGGTCCAAACAAAAGAATCACAGCAAGAAATATTATCTATCTCAAGTCCTTCTAGGCTCATCTCTGGGCAAAAAGCAAGAGACACTTACTCAAGAACCAGGTTTTCTCTCTCATGCAGATCCTAGGTTTTAGTTATTGCCTATGTGCATGGCAGGGTTGAGATGGATCATGAAACTAGGAAAGGGACAATAAGAGGGGAAAAGGAAGTCTTAAGGAAGTGTAATGGGACAAGAGTAAGGCATAATAAGGTACATGTGACATGTTGGCAGAAAGGGCACTATTGGGGAGGGGGAGGGTACAGTGGGGAAGGGAAAAGGGGAGGGGGAAGGGGAGAGGAGTCTGGAGGAGGAACAAGAAGAAGAACCTGAGTGAACACGCCACTAGATCATTCATCATTCCCTACACTAATTAAATCCAAGCAGGAAGAGAAAACAACATGCTCCAGTGTTCACACGGAACAGCGATCAGGTGGCCAGCAACCATCTCCAAGAAGACTCCAGTCAAGCGTGTGATAACAGAACTGCTTTTGAGTTTAAGGACTCCTGGAGTCAACTGTTCTGTTGCTGTGAAGAGACACCACCACCAAGGCAGCTTGTAGATGAAAACATTTAACCGGGGCTTGCTTACACTTTCAGAGGCTTCGTCCATTATCATTGTGGTGGGGGCTGGACAGGCATTGTGTTGGTGCAGAAGCCACGTCTTCAGGCAGAGGGAGAGATGCTGGTCAGCTGTGGGCTCCTGAAACCTCAAATGTCACTGCAGGGACACACTTCCTCTTGTAAGGCTGTGCTGCCCTTGGAGGATGTAGAAGCAGACGCTGATCCGTGTGTAGCTCCTCAGCTCGGAACACTGCCATCAGCTATGTGATGCTGTTAAGACGTATTGTCCTTAGGAGGTCACTAAGTCACGATTGTAGAGTCCTCACGAAGGGGCTTAGCAGCTTTATCTATGAACTAGAAGGAACCAAATGGCCTTCTTCCATTGCTTCTGCTGTGTAAAGATCTCATGCTTTTCCACTCTGAAAGATCCAACAGCAAGGCGATTTGGAAGCAAAGGAGCTGCCCTCACCAGACTTTGCACCCGGTGCCTTCATCTTAGATTTTTTTCCTCAGTCTACTGAGGTATGAGAAAAAATGTATCATGTGTATAAATTATCCAGCCTGTGGCATTTGTCTATAATAGCATCTATAGACTAAGCCACCATGTACTCAGACTACTTGCTTGGGGACTGTGGAAAGAGAAGAAAGAGCCTGGACAGCCTAAGCAGCCACAGGCAGCCTTGAATCAACGGCTAGCTATTTAGGCACTTTCTATAGGGAGAGCCCTATGACAGCGTCTCAAATGGTCTACAGTTAGTATGATGTTTGCTTGCTATATTTGTAAACTATATTGAGAGAAGAGACATATTACAATTAGATGTGGTAGTAGCACTGGGAAAAACTATCAGCATATATCAAAGACAAGAAATACGGAGAGGGGACGATGGCTCAGTGGGGAAAAGGGGCTTGCTGCCAAGTTCGATGACTTGAGTTTAAATCCCAGGACCCCTGTGACTCAAGAGGGAACTGACTCTTGGAAGGTGTCCTGATACTCCATGTGCGTTCCTCCTTCCCATAATATGCGACTAAAAATATAATTAAAAATCTAAGATAAAAAACTATTCATATGTGTATACAACAACCTTTTTCAATCTGGACTTATTGGATTTTTAGAGATCTGGGTAGAGGTATTAGGAACCCAATAGTTACACTCATTTTTTTTTATATCTAAAAAGACAAAGTGATTTTCCTGCATATCCGTAGGACTGGGCTTGGGATCCAAGCCCTCACTACCATGTCTCCTTTGGCTTTAGTGTCCTTTTGACATTGCACCTGGTCTCTACTGCTCCAGGCTATGGGACACTGTCCTTCCAGGGTCACCGTGCCTTCCATCAGTGTTTCCTCAGCTTTTCTTTGCATCTTATGCTAAACCCTTTCCTTCCCTTCGTGATTTAAAACAGCAGTCCTCAATGGCCACGTCTCCAAATAACGGTTAGCAATTCCTTCTCCCATTGGGCTTTTAAAGCACATTCTTCCGGTCTCATTCTTAATTACAGACTGGGCTGAATGCTTCCCTACAGAAATATCCCTCCTGTACATTTGTTCTTCTAAGAGGACTCACTGATTCCTTTCATTTGGTCCACTTGTCCCACTTTTTTCAGGTTTGGCCGATTTGAATTATGTACCTCTAGGTAACTAAAATGGCAACCCTCTTCCCTTTTTATCCTCGCATTGGTCTTCATGAACTTCCCATGTAGATTCGTAGTACAGAAATAAAATGCATGTGGGCAATGGAACAAGGGAGTCAACATCCTTATTTTAAAGAACTGAGGATGGGAACTAAGGTCTGCTCAGAGGGACTCCCTTTAGACACAAGCCAGGGCTGGAGCTAAGAAACATGCCAGAAACAAGCGCCTCTGAAGTGGAAAGGCTTTTACTTGCAGAGAACAAATTTTACTGGTTCTTCCGTAGAGTACGCTTGGAAGGCAAAGGCAGGCGGATTGCTGGGGCATGGTGGCCAGCCAGCTCAGCCTACTCACCAAGCTCCAGTCAATGCAAGATCCTGTCTCAAAATATATGATGGACAATAGCTGAGGGATGGTAGCTACGGAGGTCCTCAGGACCTCTCATGTACAGACACATATGTGCACATACAGCCACACACACATGTACCTGTGCATACTAATACATGCCCCCCCCCCACACACTTGGAAAGAAATAGAAGCCATCGATGAGGGGTTCATTATAAAGCAAAGACAGGCTGAGGGCTCCACAGAGAGTATCGTGCGTCTGACAACTTTGCTATCACGGGCTGATGTGATATTTCCAGGTCTCTAATTTTGGGTCCCAACAAGTTTGTTATGTACAGTATGAGTCACAGCAATGGGCTCTTTGTAAAATTCTGCCCAATTAATTTGCAACCACACTTCCTGAGTCCTTCACTGAGTGAGTTCTAGATCTTCAAAATGTAACCGGATTTCATGCATCGTTTCCTTCCCTTTGATTTCTGGATTTAAGACTTGCTACATTGCACACATAGTATACCCGTGTCATCACACTGTACCCCATGAACACATCCAATTACTGTGCACCGATGCAAAGTATTTTGTGTCCCAACAAAAGTAATCCTATAGGTCAAAGGTTCTCAAGTCCTTTGGTAGGATGACCCCTTATATTAAATGTCTCGGCAACATTTTTCTTTGCGGAACTAAAAAGAAAACATGGAAAAGCAGAAAATCTTACCCCAAAAGCAGTCTTCTGCCTTTTGATCAAGCGCTCTTCCTGCTTAATATGTGTACGAGTGTGAGCATGCGCGTAGAGGTAAGAGGACCACTTCTTACTACATGTACGAATGTGAGCATGCGCATAGAGGTAAGAGGACCACTTCTTACTACATGTACGAATGTGAGCATGCGCATAGAGGTAAGAGGACCACTTCTGCGAGTTGGTTCTCTCCTTCCCATCTCACCCTTTTCAATTTCCGTTTCTTTTCCTGGTCAAGCCTCACCTGCCTTTTCCCACACAGCTCTAAGGTGCGGAGGCTGGGCTCTTCCTCCATGACTCTGCCTCTTGCCAGACACATTTGTGGGTTCTCATCCTGTAAACCAGCCCACCAACTGAGCAACCCATGACAGGAATTTCTTTCCACCTCCAACTTCACGCGCTTCTTCAGTAGTTGACTAGGAGAGAGAGAGGAGCAGGCACACACAGCATTTTGCATTCTCTGGATGCACCACACAGTAATTCTGCTGTCTGAAAACTCTGTAATGTCAATAATTGATGCACTTGAGAAGTGGTAATTAAATTAGTTAATTATGCTGGTAAAATTACATGCAATTATGTGACTGCAGGGTATGTTTAGTAAATTAGGCTTTCCCATACTCGCTACATATTGTGGTGCCAATTTTGTTCCTTGATGATTACGTGGCTTTTGATACTTCTTAATTGATTTAATACCTGGATCTTCATTAGCCCTTGATTGCTATGCAATGTATGTCTGACATTTTTTTCCTCTATGATATTTTACTGAGATCATACATCAGGGAGAATATATGTATATATTTGAAGATGATGTGTAGATATACGTGAATTGACATACATTCATTTTTTGTTTCAGATTAAAAAAAAAAAAAATCACCTCTCCCACTGCTGCCCTCCTCCCACTTAATTCCTAGTGCTGAGTAATTCCAAGTGTTGACTCAAATAGAATCCAAGGCTGTAAATCTTCTTGGACACTCTAAAAGAGAAAAAAAGTGTGTTTATTTTACTTTTGAAATAGCAATATGGACAGTACCAGGCAGTAACAGAAAGAAGGCACACACTGATATTTTAGGAGTGCATTATCATTTTTCTCCTTAAAAATAAAAAGGCTGTAATCTTCAAATAAGACCCCTATCAACGGGGAGTTAACTAAAAGGTTATAAATAATAGAAGAGGAAAAACTATCACTTGAGCCTAAGAGGATTTTTAGTCTGGTAAAGGCTTCCCTTGTGCATTCGTCGGTCTCCATGGCGGAACGACTGGTGGAGAAACCATTAGTGCTGTGGGTGGAGATTGTGCATGGAACATCTTGGTTCAAGATTTTTGAGTCACTGGGAGCTGGAAGGAAGCCTGGGAACTTCCTGATCTCCTGGCTTGCTGTGCCAGATGAGGAACAGTGATCCCATTGGGTGCCTTGCAGGGACTTACAGATAGAGAGATGACTAAGTTAGGTACTGAATTTTGAACTTTTGTATCCCTGGACCCTGGCAGCGATTTCTTTATTGTGCCTTTCTTCTCAGATCCTTACCCTAAACCTCTGTGTGGCTCTTTTTCTGTCTGGCACTAGGCATGTTTTCAAAAGAGCGCTGTAGGCGGAGTGTCAGGAAGTGGCTTGGGTTACTCACAAGAGCGCTGGCAGTTGTGGCATCTGCAGAACAGACTGTAGGAACCGGGTCTTCTTTGTTTCTTGACAGGCTGGTGCAGTTCTCAGTGTGTGCCTTCTCTGTTCTGTTGACTCTGCTCCTTACTGTGAACAGGGAGGTCTGCCAGTGGATTTCCTAGAGAAGACCATCCTCTTAGCAGATTTGGAGGGGCAGGCAAGGCTGGTCACTGTTCAGAACTTTGTCCTTCTTCTAGCCTGGAAGATGGACAGACAGACTGCCCCCACCTCAACCCCAACCATTTACCACACAGCTTCTTTTGGTGCCATGATTCCATGAATAGGAGGAAACTGCCTCTGTGAAGTAGGTGAGCCTCTGTTGGTCCAGCATTCCTTGTACGTGAAACAAAGCACTGTCCTTTATCTGTTGAGTAAAGAGAAAGGAGCCCAAGTAAATAATAAATTTCCCCTTTATTTCTGTAGTACTGAATGTTTTCCCAATGTTCCCATTTTGACTTCTGCTGCTCCCCCCAAAAAACCCCACAATAATAAAATTTCCTCTGAGATGACAAGAACAATCAAACGACCTTTCCCACATTTTACAGACTCTTTTTAATGGATTCTATGGGAGTTTCCCCAATATTGAAATAGCAAACACCTCTGAGCATCATCTGACATGGAAAGAAAGGCCTGTGGTTGCCTGATTCTGGGCTTGTATGAATGTGAATCGAGTACAAAACCTGCCTTTGTGCATTCTGTCCCTTGACGGTGTTGTTCCAAAGGAACAGCCCCAGCTATTAAAAATATCCGCTGCCTCAAAACCAAAGCAAACCTAAAAATAAAATCTGCATATGGTTTAGCTAAACCACTCTTGGGGGTATATACACCTGAAGAAATCCAAGTCATCACACAGCAGAGACATTTGCAAACCACACAGCGGCTCCTCCCAGGCATGTTCAGTAATACGTCATGGAGCCAGCCTAAGCGGCCCTGGATAGATACATGATAAAGAAAAGGTGACAGATCCAGGCAACAGGAGAATGAGATTATACCTTTTGCGGACAGTGCACCACCCTGGAGATCGTCATGTATAGCAGAATGAGTTGGACTCAGGAAAACAAACATCCCATTTCTGTCATCTGTGAAATGCAGCGGGTGGTGATGACATAAAAAGTAGGATACATAAGGAGCTATTAACGAAGAGGAGTGGATTAGGGGAGGGAGGATAACGAGGGGATGGTGAAGGCAAAATGACCAAAGGACATTATATGTGTATATGGGAGTGTCACAACTAAATCCATTATTTTGTACACTTGTTACACACTAATAAAAACAGAGAAGGAAATGAATCTTCTTTTGAGGTATTCTAAGAAGCACGTGGCAAATGTCTCTCAGGTGGTGACCTCCGTGCTGCTGGTAAACATCTCAGGTGTATCTGCCTTGCTTATGTGCCCTTGTGGGCAGACAGTGGGTCCCTGGTGCAGACGCTGTAGGGTTTGTGCTTCAGTCACTAGTCCTTCACCAAGCACCTGGCATCTGGTAAATAGTTGTTCAACAGTGACCATTGGATAGGAAAAGTAAAACGTGTCACAGGTAAGAGCTGAACTCTCATGCCCAGGTTCTGTTGATGGGCCCATGTCTATCATCAGATTCCTCCCAAGCGTGGGTATTGCCTGTAGTATCCCCACGTGGTCTCAATATCTGACAAAGCCAATCAAATGGAATATGAACTAAAAATCCTTTTGGTCACTTGGGTGAAGATTCTTGTCCTAACACGTTCCAGTGATCTTTTAGACCACTGGATCTGCAACATCTGAGGTCCTGGTAAAGCATATTTCACTCGTGCATAAAGCACTTCTTTTAAAGCACTTGTTCTACTTGGAATTCTTCTTTGTGTGTGTGTCTTATAACTTACTTGCATGTATTTTAACATTTCCCATTTCAATTAGTGTGGACACAGCAGAACAAGGGAAGGTTCTATAAAGCTTACAGTAGTGTAAGGACTCGGGGAAGGACGGACGGTTTACCTTGTTGAAAGGGGAGCTGTGGGAACCACAGCACCCACTAGCAGGGTAGTGATGGAAAACCCGCTGCCTCCCATCAGCCTTGCCAAGAAGCAAGCAATACCACCACCTGTCTGTTTGGCAGCTACAGGTGTCTACATACACATGAATCATAGTTTTCTTTTTCCTTTCCTTTCCTTTCCTTTCCTTTCCTTTCCTTTCCTTTCCTTTCCTTTCCTTTTCTTTTCTTTTCTTTTCTTTTCTTCAGACTCCGGGATTTAGATCAGAGACCCAACTAGCTAAATCAACAGGTGAAACAAAATGTCACGAGGCGAGGAAAAAAAAAGTCCACCCTCAGCATTGCTGTGCGAAGGAGATGAAAGCAATGCAGAGCTGTCTTCGGGCATCTGTAGGAGTTTTGTAAAGGGCTTCTTGTCTAAAGCCTTTTCTTGGCCCCTGGGCTTTGGCAAAGCCAGTGAGCTATCCTACAAGCTGGCACGATGCCATGGTAACAGATGGCCAGGAACGTAGGCAGCAAGAAAAGCATGTAGGAGCATCAGCAGCGAGGGCTGAGGGCGAGTGCTCCAGACACAGCCTGGAGTCTGTCTGTCCTCAAGTTACTGCTGCATTCCTAAGCAAGCTGGGGACAGGAGAGACACAGGGACATGGCACCTTGGCTATGACCTCCTCCAAGCAGAAAGGCCAGGACTATCTGACTGGTGTTTTTTTTTTTTTAAATATTAATTTTTCTTCAAGTTCAATATTGAAGAGGGGATGCCAAAGACAGATGTTCTGAATGAAACCACTGGTAGTTCTTGCTTTCTTGACCCATCTGATTCATTTCATTCACTTCAGGTGAATTCTCCTCTTCAGGCACAGCTTGGATTGTACTTCCCTTTCCCAACCCTTTTGATGAATCTTGAGGTAAGTTGATGATGGAAGTGCAGAGGCCCTAATCAACTTGATAAACATTTACTGTGCAGACGTTGCTTTTTAATTTCATGACCAAGTAGGGCTAAACAATTAATTTCTCTGAAAAGCCTCATAGCTAATAAACTTTAGAATTGAGAGCCAAACCTCAAACTGTCTGGTTGTAGAAAGAACCTTTTCAAATATCCTCTATAGTCATGAATATATACAAATCCTTCTGTCAAAGGCGCTATGCAAATATCTTGATTGTCACCAACTTAAAATTTAGTAAATAGAATTTTTTAACTTAATCAAAGTTCAATTAAGTTAAAAGTTGAGTGATTTTAGTTTTAGATATTTCTTGGCTACTTAACTTATTTTTTAAGAGTTTTTTTTTTTTTTTTTTTTTTTGGTCTGAGAGATCAATTTCCATTTAATGATTACCAGAGTAAGTGCTGTTTTGGCGAAAGCACCGCATTGATACTCCATTTCTGAATAGAGTAGGTTACTATGAGGAAGCGTTTCCTAGTTATTTCAAGGAGCTGATGGTCTGGTTTTAATCAAAGGCCAATTCTATCTCCTCAGATTTTACATCTAACATCAATAAATATGAAGCAGCTATTGACACATTACAAATAACTACAGAAGTTCAGGACAGCCTGGGGATTGGCTGTTTGAGGCATGTAAGCTAACTACAGAAGTTCAGGACAGCCTGGGGATTGGCTGTTTGAGGCATGTAAGCTGATAGAGGGTCATATCATCTTTTACTTTCAGATGAGGTGGGTGCTAGTTTGGGCAAGCACTTGTCTTAGCACTGGAACAAACAGAAAAAAAGGCCTGTTCTCTCAAGTTTCTCTTCAAGTCTGTGACCACAGCATTCTTAGAATATCTCACTTTGCTGGTCATCCCTCCCTCCCTCTCAGCCTCCCTCCCTCCTTCCCTCCCTCCCTCTCAGCCTCCCTCCCTCATTCCTTCCCTTTCTCCTTCTACCCACCTTTCTGTTTATCACAGAGTAAGGTTAATGCTAAAAGGAGTAGTGAAGACCTGGACCAGGGCCAATGATTCTATATGGCATGTCTTGCACCACTCTTGTTTCATGTAAGCCAAGTCTTTGTGTCAAGCCATCTCTCACCCCACCTCCCACAGTTTTTGTATCTACTTCAAAGTCTGTTGCAAGTAACATTTAAAACATAGTCTTATGATTTGAGTGTGAGACACATCCCAGAGCTCCTGTGTTTGCACACTCATTACCCTAGCTAGCGGTACTAGCTTTTAGGATGTTGTGGAACATTTAGGGATTGGTCCAGCTGAAGGAAGTGTGTTGGTGGGGACAGTACTTGAAATGTGTAGCTGGTTCCCATCTGATCTCCACTTCCTGATCTCCTTGGATGTGAACAAGTGGCCTCTCATTCCCACCACACCAGATGAAAGTCACTTCCACACGCCTTCCTGTCACGATGGACTATATCCTAAAGCCATGCGCTAAAGTTAACTTTCCTACCATAAGCCAGATATTTGGTCACGGTGAAGAGATGAGTGGATAATGCAGATGGTGTTTTTCTCCTTTGGGGCTATCTTTCCAGGGGGAGGCTCTCATTACAGAAACAGTGCTTCATGTTCAATACACTATGAGGTCTTTGGGCTCTAGTCCTCTCTGACTTGAATGCTGCATGTTCTATCAGCTATGTATAAAACATCAGGGATAATTTCCTGATAGAAACTGGCCCGAACTTGTCTTCTCCTCTGGGCAGAGACACAAATGCCGTCATCATTCCTACAAACAATAGCCTTGTCTTTGGCCATACCATCTCACGATGTTTATACACCCTACCACTGAGGCTCAAATTGTCCTTTATTAGGACAATTTATCAGGAATCAGTTATGAAGTAAATAGGGGAGACAGGGAAAGAAAAAGGAAGGGAGAAGGATGGGTGAGTGGATGGAGGGAGAGACAGAGAAGGAAAGAACATTCCTTTGATATGACTTATGTGTATGCATGATCAAGCAGAACATATTTATTTCACAATTAAGCCTAATATCTACTACATTTTACTTACTTTGTACTTGTGAGGTGTGTATGTATGTGTGTGTGTGTGTGTGTGTGTGTGTGTGTACAGGTACCTTGAGTACATGTGTGTTGTATGAATGTGGAGGCTCGTGGTTGACTTCGGGTGTCTTCATCTTTTGCTTTCCATCTTGAAGCAAGGTCTCTTACTGAACCCAGAGCTTGCTCACCAATTGGCTGCATTGTCTGGCTAGTGAGCTCCAAGCATCCACTTGCACCCTCCGCAATGTGGTTACAGACGTGCACCAATATGCTTAGCTTTTTCATATGGGTGCTGGGGATCAGAGCCCACAAGTAACCAACACTTAACTGAGCCATTTTCCATTTTCTAAGTCTTGCCATGTCTAGTTTGATAAAATCAACAGTGTTAAAAACATCCTATATCCATCAGCTTGTGTAAAACATTAGTGGTGCTTCTGTCATGTTTTAGAACAAATATCCGCTGACGGTGACTAAATTTCCATCCAATGCTTTTTCTAAGAATCTTGTGGTCCTGTGAGACAGGGACAAGTTAGTTTTCCTCACATCATCCTTTCCCGCTCAGGCTCAGCTGTCAGAACCTGCTGGCCCTGGAAACACCCAGGCCCTACTCTGTTCCTTGTCTGTATCCTTTTGCACTGTCATGTCAACCGTCTTTCCTTACTTTCAGTGCTCACAGATTGCGTCTCAACAGTCGGGGAAACATCCCATTTTATTTTAGTGGATTTACTCATATCTTGCCTCAATCAAAAAAACAAAAAACAACAAAAAAAACAAAAACAAAAAAACAGAAACTACCATGGAGCTTTTAAAAAATGCTTTCTAAGAGCACTCTAGTGGCAGGCTGTTATTTCACACGAATGTCCCAAGGGCAGAAAGTAGTCACATACCTGTGTGTGTGTGTGTGCGCGCGCGCGCGCCTGCATCAAAGTATGGGTGTCCCTGACTAGAACATCTCTATTTAGATAAGCCAAGGTGGAACTCACACTGAACTCCTTGCACCCAAATATTCCACGTTCTTAGGCCACCCTGCTCCTCAAGCCCTTTAGCAAACCTGTGAGACCTCACCTTTAAGAGTGACCTCACCTTTAAGAGCTGCCAGGCTGGTTGCAGTTGTTTTTGTGGCATCTGTAGATTCTAATTGTGGTTTGTTTCATCAGAGGTATGTGTCATACATTTTCAGTAACTCACGGAGCACAGGAGGCTTCTGATCAGACTTGATCAGCCTTACCTGGAGACCAAACTGGGTAGAACAGATAAGCCCTGTTGTGCTCACTTTCTTTTTCCATCCTGAGCACCGCTTAGGTGAAGTTAAGCACAATGGCCTCTTGCGTTGACTTCTGACTTCGTAGGAGGCAAAACCACCCAGACTCTCTTCCTAATGCCAAACACAAAGCCTATTATAAAGCAGTTTGTTGAATAAACAACCGACTAGGTAGGTGAATGGTGGCTCCTGTATGTGTAAATACTTTTAAAATAAATGGCTGCCACTAAACGCCGGGGCCGTGGGAAGACCCATCGCATTTTTATTTCTCTTCAGATTTTAAAACCCTGCTGCCGGTCCTATTCCCATGTATTAGGATGCTCTGGGAAGCATCCAAAGGCCCAGGGATAAGGAAACTCAAGTGGACCACAGCTTCTAGCCCATTAATCAAACCCATATTTTCATTAAGGCAGGTAAGACAATGAAAAAAAGTATTCTGTATCAGGAGCGTATTTAGAAGCTACAATCAATAAGTGTCGTTCCAGACCACAGTGGAGATGCTTCTGAAAGACAGAGACGTTTGAAGACCCTCATTAAGAAGGTGTCGCCTGTGTGTACAGATAAAACAGGGAAGGAAAACCTATCCAAAGCTCCAACGAAACGAAGCTCATACCTGTCAGTCTTCCCACTCTCCCCTGCCCCCCAAGAATTCTCTAAGTTGCAATGTGAGTAAAACAGAGCTTGAAATAGGCAAAATGTGACTAGAGGGGTTTTTTTCTAGGTAATATTTCAAAGGAGTTATTACTCCTAGCCTTCTGCAAAATTATTGCTTTCTTTGTGTACATTAAGGAAGGGAAAGTGTAAAATGCCCAGCCAGTGTGGTTCTTGCCAATGACTGCAACCACCCTGTTCACAGATCTCCCACCTTCTGTGCATTTTGGAGCTCTCTCCTGTGTTTGTGGCCCAGGTCATCAGAACTGCATTTTTTTTTTTTTTTTTTTTTTTTTTTGTATCTGCGTGTTCTAATGGGGATGAGGGCTGAACTGTGAATGACTATCTCTTGTGTGGGGAAAGCTAAGCCCAGAAGCCAAAAGCTATACCAGTTAAATATGCAGCAATTCTCATAAAAAGAGCAGCCATGGGCAGACAGTGAAGGCCCGGCTGAACACAGGAAAGCAGAAGAGAAAAGCCCCCTCTCCAAGAGCCTGGCTCTCTGTAATCTGCACGCCTGCCCAGCCCTTCACTAAGGCTGCCCTTCACCCTGTTAACAGATGTGCACACCCACGCTTGTCCTATCGCCAAATTTCTTCTTTATTTCCTTTCTTTAGCAAAAAATATCAGCACTCTCTCTTCCCTCCTCTCTCAAGCACAGTTCTGAAAAATTATGCATCTTTAAATCACCATATTTCAGATCTCAGGAGAGAGTGCCTTCCAGAAGGATTTGCACTTTAAGCTCAAAGGGTGACAGCCAAATGGCCCATGTACCCAGTTAGCCATGTTCGCATGTAGTTTTGAGCACTCCTAAAACCACAACTCGTTAAAATCCTGAAACAAGACCAAAACAAAACAAATACAAAGTAAGATTTCCCCGTCACTCAACACTCAGATTCAAAGCTCCCCTGAATTATTCATACTTAGCCATTATTCTGAGGGGATTAGGACAGGGAGTGGAAGGTCCTTGTCTGTCACCCTTGTCCCAGGGAGTCTGTGCCTTGATAAGCATTATGTCTCAGGTATTCAGTGGCCTCCAAGCAAAATGCACACTCATTTTTTTTCTCATGGACTCAACAAGCAGATAGCAGGACCTGCGTTGTCTTGTAAAGAGTGCAGAGTGAATTAGTACACCTTCCCAGTCTTCCAAGGGTTTGTGATGTACAGAGAGAAATAGTCACAAGCACACACATTTATAAAAACCCTACATTCATGTATGTAACTAAGCCATAGAATGTGACTATGAAGATTCTAGTAGAGTTCAGAATTCAACCCAGGATGTGTATGAGATCTGTGAACAGGGCAGATGCATTCACTGACAAGAACTACATTGTTGCTGAAGTGTCTATGTCCCTTTTTTCATTGCTATGGCAAACTACTTGACGAAAGAAGCTAAAGGAAGGAAGGAAGGAAAGAAGAAAGGAGGGAAGGAAAGAAGGAAGTAAGGAAGGAAAGAAGGAAGGAAGGAAGGAAAGAAGGAAGGAAGGAAGGAAAGAAGGAAGGAAGGACGGAAGGAAGGAAGGTTGGTTGGCTATAGTTTGCTCATGGCTCCAGTGTACAGTCCATAATAATGGGTAAGTCACAGCCATTGGAGCCTGAGCTGATGGCCACATTGTGTCTGTCCACAGTCAGGAGGCAGAGAGAAATGAACATACTACTCAGCTTGCCGTCTCCTTCTCCTTCAGTCTCCTACAAGTAGGTCAAGTCTTCCCTGCTCAGTGAAGCCAGCCTAGAAACTCCCTCACTGGACTACTCAGAGGTTTGTCTTCCAGGTGATGCTGGACCCTGTCAACTTTATAATCTTAGTTAAAGTCACAGATGACTTTGACTTTATAGAACAAGTGACAAGGAGTCACGACTCTTCTAGTTGAAGAGAAAATTATATATATATATATATGTATGTATATATATATGTATATATATATGTGTGTGTATACACACACACACACACACACACACACACACACACACACACACATACACATACTGACTACAATTGGCACACAGGCAATGGAGATGTTTCATACTAGCTAGTGCAGGATGCCATACCAAATGTGCCTATTTCTGTGTGAATATATATAAAGGAATAATATCGATCATTTAGTTTTCCATAACACTAACCATGTTTCAAGTGTTCAGTAGCTCCATGTGGGCAGCAGAGTTGGGCAGTAGACGTATAGTTTATGTGCACTGTAAGAGATGATCCCACTGGATAAGGCTGAGGTAGGTGTTAGACAAGGCATCACAGTGCAGTGATAGAGGAGGCACAGTGAACACACACATGTAGGAAGACTGTCCCATTTCAGTTTCTTCCTGGATAAACATTTATAACTTAGGCTTTATGCAACAGCTATTGTAGACTTCCTCTTTAGGCAATGTTAAAATGCCCCCCACTCTTTGACATTAGTGTATGTGTGCTTTTTGTTGTTTCTTTTTTTTTTTTTTTTTTTCTGTTTTTTTGAGACAGGGTTTCTCTGTGTAGCCTTGGCTGTCCTAGCTTTGCATTGTAGACCAGGCTGGCCTCGAACTCACAGGGATCCACCTGTTGGTTCTTAAACCCAGTCAAGTTCTCGTTCTGTGGGCGTGAGAGGAATTCTGGGAGTTTTGATGACTCTCCCTATGGACTCAAGTTCTCTAGCAGTGTCAGGTCTTCTTTCCTGGCAGCCTTGTTTTATTCATCTTCAGTTCCTTCTAAACATAAAAGATCTCTTCTTGTTTTTATTGGAAACATTGGGATTAGCCAGCAAGGATTTATGTAGCTTTATTCCTCCCCCTTCACAATTTCTCTGGTGGCGTCACAGCAGCCTGGTGTCTTCACATCCTTAGAGATCAGCAACTTTCCCCATTTTAAGATTGAGATGAAACCATATTTTCCATATTTCTGGACTTTCCTCCTCAGGCTGATTTCCTGATGCTGTCTTCACGGCCTGTCTCCATTTGTGCTCTTTTTCTTGGTTGATCTCAGCCAGCCTCCCTTGAAACTCTCATTTGAATTTCCACTGTGTCCCTAGGCCTTCCGACTAAGAAATAATTGCTAAAAGTTCAGACATGAGCTTAAACTTATTGTCTTCCCTTTTCAATTCTACTTCCTCCCAAGAAGGCTTTGTGTCTCTGGTGGAGGTGACACTGAGGTGCACCTGAAACCAGTTTCCTTTGCATTTATTGCATTTCGTGCTATGTTCACCAGACAAGGATCAAGGGAAGCAGCTCAAGGGAGGGCAGGTTTACTTGGCCTCAGTTTCATGGTGGGGAAGGCATGGGTGAGAAGCCAGCTTGTCTCTGGCACCCAGAGCATGTGGCGTGGCTTGATCACACATCATAGGACCAGATAACAGAGTCAGTTTAGAATATAGGCCAGCTATGATCCTGGATCTCTGCCTCTATGTAAGCCTGCTAAGCCAATGTCCAAAGACTTCAAATCTCCCAAAACAGACATATTCAATTCTTGTGTGACACTAGTCTTGGGGAGGCATGAGCAAAGATTTATTTATATCATGTAGGGAACTGGCAACAGACCTAACTAATGATACCACAAAAGCCCAACTCGGTGAACCAATGATTTCACTGTTGGTAATTAAAGGAGTATGACTCAGGGGAAGTTACGTTACTAAAGCCCACCCTAGTATGAGTAACAGCTCATGAGGTGGAACTCTGGCACTTTCTCCATGTCTGCATGTACCTCAATGGGTCAGAGACTCCTCTCTGGCAGCCCTTACTGCTTATAGAACCTTGGGGGAAGGTGGCCAGTTGAGTAGCTGACAAGTTTCAGGTACTTCCTGAGACTTTTGAGTTGTTTACTTCCTGGTCTTAATGAGCTTTCCTCCAGGCTGAAACATTATAACTCAGAAGAAATTGTTACACAACACACATTGAAACCATGAAACTCCTCAAACCTGTACTTTCCACTTTCCCATGCCCAAGCACTATACAATCAAACACCTTTTTTCTTGAAGGTGTTTAAAGAGCTTGTGCATTTTCTGAGAAACAAACCATAATAGACACAGAAGAGCTCTATAGTTGGGAACAGACAACTTGAAAATAAATCCAGACCTTGTGCCTTCTGGGTGTCCTGGGACTTCTCTTGCTCAGTTTCCAGTCTATAAAAGTTAGCAACATTACCTCTGTCAGAGGATCATTGTGAGGTTACAGAGGATAATTGCACAGTTACTTATAAATTATAAAGTAGTACACCCAGAGTTAATCTTCAGTGTAACCAAAGGACGCATTCCTCAGACAGTTCTCATTATGAGAAAGACTATAAGGTCAAGTAGGGTGTGTGCAGGTAAGAACCACTAAGCAAACTGTTTGGAAGAAGTTTGCAAGTGCTTGGTTGGAGCACCTAGAAACCCACGGGTAGCTTAGGGGCCTGTGTTATGGCAGTTGCTGGGAACTGCCTATAGTCTAAACTGATCCCAGTAGTACCTCCTTTGCACATCCATTGGTATTGCACTAGGAAGCCCTTAGCTAATGACACTGAGGTGAAGGCAAAGGTTATGTTAACCTCCACGGTGGTGCATTAATTATTAGTATCCTTGCCCATTAGGATACCCAAATGACTAGGTGTGAGCAATGAAGGGTCTTACTACTTACTTTAAGAATTTGAACTCCCCCAAATGAAAACATGTGTAAGGAGCCATACTGTTATCACCAGGCACATTATCAACACCATGCTTCTTACAGTCTACATGGAAAGACTGAGACTCACAATGAGATAATACACTGATTAACTAAAATAAACCCACTCTCAAGTCTGATGCCATAGAATTACCTTTTAGAACAAGGCTGTCTCTTCTGGAACCCTACCTTGCTTACAGTTCAAATGTAACTATGAAAGAGAAGTTGTTTTCATGTTATGTATCTGTCTGTCTGTCTATCTCTGTTCCTCTATGAGTGTGTGTGTGTGTGTGTGTGTGTGTGTGTGTGTGTAAAAAATCCATGATTTTGCTTTTAGTCAACCTTTTATTTAACAAGCCATCTCAACTAACCTTGAGACTGTAAACTGAAGGTAATATGGTCTCTTTATGTCTGTATCCATAGGATTCTGTGTTCAATTAGGTGTAGACAGACTCCAGTTCTTATATAGTGTTTAATTGTACAGATTCCATAAAAAAAAAATCACTTAATCTAAAGGCAACAAACACTCTCTTTTATTGCTACACTAAATACTTCTACCAGCAAATGCTTTGGGGGTGCATTTTATTTATGGATTTTTTCCCTCAATGCTGGAGAGCTTTTGTCTTTTTTTAGTGCTTTCTAGTTGTATTTGTAGGCTGATCATTTTCTGGTTGGTTTCACATTGAGCCGCTTTAGAACTAGTTGGAGTGGTAATCGCTTTCCACTGCTTATATTTTGTACCCCCAAGTCTTAGGCTAAATCTTTCCCACTCCATCAGGAACCCTGAAGTATATTGTGCCACGCATTCACTCCGGGTCCCACTAATGACTTCATGTATATATCAAGTAAAACATGTAAATGCTTCTTATTCAAACAAGGAAAGAGAAAATATAATCAACTCTCAGAGAGAGAGAGAGAGAGAGAGAGAGAGAACACTGGAAATTTCCCCCCAAGGGAGACTGTGTGTGTGAGAGAGAGAGACAGGTTTATAAATTTCAGTGTTGGGAAACAAAACAAATTATAAAAGACCCCTAAAGGAAAAGATTTAGATTGCTTAAAAAACAGCCTGTTTTGTATTCTGTTTTTAAATTTAAAAATGAAACTAATATGTTTGAGAAATCAGCAATGGCAACCTACCAGATTTCTCAATGAGAAGGAAACATCTGAGTTTGTAAGAAGCAAACGTGGAAAAGTTAGAGGCCTGCCAATCATCTTGAACCATAGTTTCTATATTCTGAGAGTAGCTATTCTCAGAATATAACAATTAGAAGCCCTGGAGGTAAGACTGAATAAAGTTACTGCAAAACAGACCCTCCTGGGGGCTTCAGCCACCAAAAGGCTTCGGCAAGGGCCCCAAATACAAGCAGCTGAAGTGACTAGAACTTCTTTTTACACAAAATTGATTTTTAAAAATTTTCATGCCTGTGCACGTGCTTGCTCACCTGCATTTGCACCTCATGTGTACAGGTAACCTCAGAGGTCAGAAGAAGCCTTGGATGCTGGGGATTCCAGTCATAGGTGGTTTTACGTCTGCTAGTGTGGGTGCTGGAACCAAACCCAGGTCCTCCGCATGAGCTGTGAGTGTTCTTAACTGCTCAGCATCACCCTAGCCCCTGTGCTTGCATCTTACAAGTGAAGGTTCCTTGGCTCCAACAACAAACCCACACTTCCAAGTCTGGTTTTAGAACGTATAGGATAAATCAGACAAAAAGCTTTCCCAGAGGCAGAAACACCTGCGTGAACATCTTTGCAGAAAGCAGCTTCTGGCCGAGAACAGAGTGAAGATGGGAGAGGTGGAGGAGAGAGAAGTACTGGGCTAAAAATAAGCCACAGGTTGAGCGGATGAGAGAGGAAACAGCTGTAGCAGGAAAAAGCAGAGACAACTCGAGTAGAAGGGAAGTCAGAGTTTTTGCTCTGGACTCATCCACGCTTAGGACTAGAAACATGGTGCTTATGAATGTAAGGTTAGGAATTGTATGTTTTTTAATGCTCTAAGCAGAGCTGACGGAAGTGCACAAAACACTCAGTAGGGCTGCTCCTTCAGCACACAGTCAGCCTATGAATCTAAGGTCAGGAAATACTTCTTAATGCACTAGGGAGGGCTGAAGGAAGTGCACAAAACACTCAGTAGGGCTGCTCCTGCAGCACACAGCTAGCCACAGCTGGTCCTTCCTTGCTCTGTTTCCTTTGGGAGAGTGGGAGAGTGGGAGTGCAGAGCAGCAGTGTTCTCCTGCAGGGGTCCTTCATCAACTTCCATAAAATGGTGTCTGAGAGGGGCAAAGTCTGCAGATAGGAAGTGATGTCACAGTAAGACTTGCTGCTAGAAACAGGGATTCTGTCTAGATACATAGAGGGCTGCAGGCCCTTAAAGCCCAGCGCTAATCAATGATGCTGTCAGAGAGGCCAGACCCAAAGTTGCCTGGCCACTCTTCTGGGATTTTTCACAGCATAGGTGGGCAGGAGGAACTGGGGGAGAATAGAGGTTTGGGGATGGAGAGAGAATAGATTACAATTGCTGTCTATCTTTCCACTTTTAAAATATTTTATATTGTTAGGCTCTGTGTGTGCATGTGAGTGTAGGGAAACTAGAAGGGTGCATAGGATCCCCTGGAGCTGTAGTGAGAGACTCTCAGAAGGGGTGCCAGACCCCAAATGTGGGTCCTCTGCAAGAGCAGTGTACATCCTTAACTGCTGAGCCATCTCTCCAGGCCTCATTTTTCCTTTTGTTTCTTTTGGGGGGGGGGGTTGTTTTGAGACAGGGTCTCTCTGTGATAGCCTCGGCTGTGCTGGACTCTCTTTGTAGACCAGGCTGGCCTCGAACTCACAGCAATCCACTTGCCTCAGCCTCCTGAGTGCTGGGATTAAAGGTGTGCACTACCACGCCCAGCTTCATTTTTCCTTTTGTTAAGCAAATCTGTTATTATTCACTATGAATTATTCTGAGCAATTTGGATTCCTTAAGTTCAGCATTTGCCTGCTACCAGGGGCCTCTTCTTCAAAGACAACTTAAAGTACTTCCTTAAGAGGTGCATGCACAGGTTAATGCTACACTATACACCAACACTGTGCACCTTGGCCTCTGGGGACATTCGGTGGATAGCTAATCAGTGTATCTGTTGTTTCTAGGAAACACAGCGAGAAAACAATCACCTCTGTTCTCTCTGGGCCAAAAGAGTGAGCAGTAATGAGAGAGAGCCTGTGAGGGCACCTGGGAACCGCAAGCCCCAACACATAGGCTAGCATTGCCTGGCTGACCTAACTCGCAGGTGCGCGGTTGCCAGGTAACACACTCAGGGCCTCTGGGTGCTTTTAGAAGGCCTGCAGCTGGGCTTGGAGAGGTGTGGGCAGGGCCTGGGGCCATGGCAAAGGAAAGCAGAGGGAGTTTGTTTCAGGGCAGCTGGCAGGGCAGCCAACGCTCATCCCAGTGGCAAGTGGAAGCATGCTGGCTTTGGCCCTGAGTGGCAGGTCTGCCTCCGCCGCCTGTGCTGTGAGAAGCTTCTCTGATTACCTGTGACCTTACTGATGCCAAATGGAGAGACTGAAGTCTGTGCTGCACATCAACAAATTCACCACTAATAATGACATTTGTATTGGTACATGTCCGTGTTTCTGTTCATATTTATGTTTATATTTATATCTACACATTTATGCTTATTTACATTGTTTATATTTATAATTATATCCACACATATCTATGTCCCACCTTTTTGAAGTTATATTTGATTTTCTCTCTTGGTCTTTGTGTGTGTGGATGTGTCAGTGTAGGGGGGGGGCCATCTTGGGTTTCAGTTTTTGCCTTCTACCCTGTTTGATACAAGGCCCCTTATTTTTTAGTGCTGTGTGTGGTTCACCAGGTGAACCAACACAAGCTTCTAAGGATTCTCCTGTCTCCACTTCCCTTCTCTAGCTAGGAGCACAGGGATTAGTCACACCACAGTGTCTGGTCTCATGTGGGTGCCACACCATGTGGCAAGCCTCTACCCACTGAACTTTCCTAGTCCCATGTTCATATTTTTTTAAACTCCTCTCCAACTTAAACAAATGTATGGAGTACATTTTCATATTCATGTAGGGTATCATAATTTTCAAAATGTAAGTGTGTATTTGGACAGAGCTATTGCTAGTTTGGAAACACACAATGTCTAGTCTTAGTGTTCAGCCCTTCCCTCACTTTCTTCAGAGACTCTGGAAGCTTGGTTTTCTACAAAGCCCATGAGTCACCATGGTCCCTTGCAAATGGCTTTCTTTTAGAGTCTGCCTCTCTGAAATAACTTATCTGAAGGGCCAGTGAATCTTGCTCCTAAATCACGTCAGAGGTCTCAGCCTCTGCTTTACTTTAAGCTAATGCTGGTTTGTCTTTGGTGGGCCAGAGTAGGTTTTGGTCAGTTTGCATACTTGTGAGGTTTGCCTTACATTGCTCATGATCATGAGAGCTGGAGGTCTGCACATAGCACAGGGCTACCATGTGCAGCAGAGCAGGTTGTCAGTTATATCCAGAACAGAACTAAGACAGGGCCACTGTCTAAGCATCTGGATTCTTCCAGAGACTGCTAGTAAGGTAGTTAGTTTCAGGAAAGGGTAAGTATTGAGAGTTGGCCAGCCTTTTCTGATCCAGGTCTTCACACCCAAGTCTTTCTAGGCATATCCATATGACCTGAATCTGTCTGGAGGGAAGAAAGGATGAGAACTTGAGGTTGAAGCAGAGGCAGCCAAGAGGCTTCCTCAGCACCTGGAATGGGGAGGCTTTGGAAAAGCCTGTCAGCCAACCTTCCTAGCCCAAGGGCTACCATTCTGCTGTATATGTCTGAGTCAATATGGGCAGAGAAAGATTTATAGGCATCCTTTCAACACCTATTTGCCAACTATTGAACAACTGCTCTCTTCTGAGCTCTTCGGTGAGTTCAGCAACCAAGGCTGCAAACAGTTCACCCTTCCTTGTCCTTTCCTGAATGCTAATCTTTTTAACCATCTCTAGGTCAGGCTCTGAGCATCAATCTAGGTATGCATTTCGATGTGTCAGCATGCGGACTCCTACAGTGGCACCGCTTGCGGGAACTGGAGACTTGGAGGCAGCTTGTTTCCTGCAGGCATGCACTTCATGTGCCTCACAGTGAAACCCTGAGCTCCTGTTCAAAACTCCAAACACATGAGCTTGTCACACAGAGCACACGACCAGAGAAAGGACACTTTCAAAACACTTCTCAGAAGCCAATCTAACAAGGCTGTCCTTGACGTTGGACTACAGGATCTAAGCATCATGTATGAACTTGAAAATATGTCTTAAGAAGACTGTAGGCTGGCCTCTGAGTGACTCCATCCAGCAGCTCATGGGAAGAGATGCTGAGACCCACAGCCAAACATTGGGCAGAACGCAGGGAGTCTTGTAGAAGAGTTGGGGGGAGGAGAGAAGGACTCAGAGGGGTCAGGAGCACCACAAGAGGACCAACAGATCCAACTATCCAGAGACCAGGGGGCTTGCAGAGACAGAGGCACCAACCAATGACCACATATGGACTAGAACTAAGCCTCATACATAGATGTCACCAAAGGGCAGCTTGGTCTTCATATGGGTCCCCTAGTAAGGGGAATGGGGGCTGGCTCTGACATGGACTCCGTTGCCTGCTTTTTGATCTCTCTCCCTTGGTGATGCTAGCTGGCCAGACCATAGAGGAGGAGAATACGTTCAGTCATGACATGCTGGGGTGAGTGGCTGGGGGCAGGACTCCCTTTTTCTGAGGAGTAGGAGGGGGGCATAGGAGAAACAGGGAGAGAGGGTGAGACCAGGAGGAGAGAAGGGGACTACGGCTGGGACGTAAATTGAATAATGAATACAATAAAAATAAAATAGAATCTGTTTTGCTGGATATTAAAATGGAAAAAAATTGTAAACACTGCTGTAGGGATGTTAATAGTAGATGTGAGGTGAGGAGATGGCTGAGAGGTTAGGGGCTCTTGCTGTTCTTCCAGAGGATGAAGGTTTGGTTCCTAGCACCCACAGTGTAGTTCACAACTCTTTGTAGCTCTGGTCCAAGGGGAGCTGACACCCTCTTCTGGGTTTCTTAGGCACTGCATGCATGTGGTACACATATATAAATGCAGGCAAAACACCTATACATGTCAAATAAAAAAACATAAAAATCTCAAAAACAATAGTTGGTGGCTGGGCATGAAGGACGCAGAGGCAGGAGGATCTCTGTGAGTCAGCATAGCAAGTTCCAGGCATCCATGACTACAGTTAGGTGATTTTTTTTCCTACTTGGTTATCACTAACCCCAGGGGCTATCTATGAGCCGAGAGGAGCTGCTTCTGCAAAAGAGGCCTTATTTATCAAGGAAGGTACAAGACATGGGTGTTGACACTCTGCAAACCTTCTGGCCCCCAGCCCAGACGTTCATGGGCTGAGGAGGAGGCGTCAGTAGAAAACATCTACTTCCAAGTGGACCAGCACTTTAAGACCTGAGAGGAGGAATCAGGTTTCAGGTACTGTCCATAGAACTCGGTGAGGTGATGGGCTTCTGAGGTTCAAGACTCTCTGTGCTACAAACACCACCAGCCCCACTTTCCTTAGATAGCTGCAGCCTATTCCCATCCCACACAGATTCCCAATACATTCTGAATTTAAAGCATGAGAAACATGCTCCCTCATTTTTTAACCTGACTCTTAATCTTCTCCAAGCTGAGAATAATTCCTCGGGAGTCAGCAAGACTTTGCCTCTCTGATCTGTATAAATTTGTAAGTCATTTTATCCTCTCATAATTCAGCGAGTCAATATTGGGGTTGTATAGGCAAATACCATTTACTTCCTTTTCAATGCTAATGAATAAGATATTAGTCACTTGAATCAAATTATTTTAAACTATATTTTATTTATTATTTGTACTGTTTTTGCTTGCATGTATGTATGTGCACCATGTAATGCCTGGTGTGTGTAGAGGCCAGAAGAGGCCATCAGATCCCCTGAAACAGGAGTGAGTCACCATGTGGGTGCTAAGAACTGAGCCGCCTGGATCATCAGCAAGAGCAGCAAGTGCTCAGACCACTGGGCCATGCCTCCTGCCCCATCAATCACATTTTTTTTTTTTTTGATCACTGTCTCACAGCAAATACTTGTGTAGAACTGCATGACAAGGATGGACAGATCCAGGCAGGTCTCTTGCAGCCAACAGGTAGAAAGCGGAGGATGTTCTTCCAATGCTAAGCAATCTGAGCTTCATGCTAGGCAGCTGAGAATGAGAGGCTTTTCAAAGGAGGGCGGATGTGACTGAAGATTGACTCCAAAACTGTCTATTGGCAGTGCATGTGTGAAGTGGTACATGCTGCAGTCTCAACACTTAGGAGATAAGGTAGGAAGACAGAGAGCTGGAGGGCAGCTTGCATAGTAGAACCTTGTTTCAAATAGATAGACGACGAATAGGTAGATAGATGATAGATAGATAGATAGATAGATAGATAGATAGATAGATAGATAGAATTGCAGTTATCCCAGAAAGAAAAAAGGAGAGTCCTGTATTTGAAGGGTGTGTGTACCTTCTTTATGTGAGACATGGTGAAAGTAGCCCCCTTTTGAACTCAAATGATAAAGAACTTGAATTTTGAGTGAATTTCAGTCAGATTGTTAACATCTGTGTTCTAAACCCTCAGACACAGGCCCCTCATGTAGTATTTCTGTCCTTCTCATCTTCCAGTAAGGGTTGTGTGCACTCTTGACAAAGTACCGTAGTGTCAGGGAGCTGATCGGGGTGAGCCACATGACTCCGCACAAGCTCCTAGGGATTGTAACTGCTTGGGAATTCATGGGATGAAAGATGCTTTATTTATTGTCCTCTCAGATAAAAGATGCATAATTTATAACGTGAGGGTTAATATTTTATTTCCCCTTACAGTGCTGACATCACATTCTTTCCCAGTGATGGAATGGCAGAGTCCTTTTTCATCTGTGGGCAAGTGGCTTGTTAAAAGCTCCAGAGCTGGAGGGTCTGGCTACACAGAAGTGGGCGTTGTATGGAGAAAGCAGTATTATCCTTTTGTTGTGAGTACAAAGGCTTTATTCTCCTGCTCACAAGCACTGGTGAGATATTGAACATGTGTGTGTGTGTGTGTGTGTGTGTGTGTGTGAGGTAAAGATGCTGGCTTCTGTGGGAACTTGTGTCAGCTTATGGATTGCAATGACATCATTAGGTAGATTCTATAAAAATGTCTTAGCCTATCACAGTTGTAGCCTTGGTACAGTCTTCTCTTCCGGTGAGACCGTGACCTTCCTCTGGCCTTTTTTGTTCTATGGCAATTGCATGCTTCTAGTATCTAAATACCTGCACAGCTTAGTGTTTAGAAAAATATCAGTCTTTTCTTACTAGAACCTCGAGGATGTTTTGGCTGCAACCCACATGCAGACCTGTCAGAAGCCTGGTTTTGTCTGTCTCTTTGCTTCTGCACAAAGACTCCCCTCTCTTCCTGAAAGCAAGGCTTGGGATAGTTTTTTTTCCTTTCTTCCTTAATGGTTACCGTATCTCATTTTTGTGTCATATGGGCTGTGTGAGGCCATGGGTTTGTGTGTAACACACTGGAGAGAAGTGGGAAAGCTGAGGAATGGTTTGGTTTTGTTTTGTCTTAAGCCTGGCTTGCCCACACATACACTCCTCCTTTTGTGGCACTCCTCCTACCACATGGTTAGGCTTAGGAGTCTTGACTAGAGGGAGTAAGGAAATAAAAAACAGAGACACAGACACACAGATACACAGACACACCGACAGGTGCACAAAAAGCTAGAGTTAGCTAGGTGGGTCATGTGCACAGCTGCTCAGCCACTTGGAACCTCAGTGTGTTTATGTGTGGCACAGTGGAGGAAATAGTCTTGGTAGCAGGTCTCTGTAGGCAAGGGGCCTTGCGTTGTTAACATCCAGGAGGAGGAAGCTACAGTTGCTAGTTTTTTGCACATACTAGTAAATCACGGGACAACATGAGTGCCTGGGCCAGAAGGCTTTGCCATCATTCTGAACCTGATCTGGGAGGAGGTGTTGCTACTCCCAAGGGTCATTGATGTGGCATGTCAACAATACACACTTACTCTGGGGTTTCTCAGCTCCCCACACTTTCGTGGAACCATTGCCAGTCCTGTGATGTCTCAACATTGCAGGCATCGCTGGCAACAGTGGAAACAGGAGGGTGTGGGCACCTAGGGATCATGTTTGCTTCCTTTTCTTCCTGCCCCCTCCCACCCCCAAGGGTTTTTCCTTATACCTACAGCGAAGAAACAAACCAAAAAAGATCTGGTTATCAACTGAGGGTCCCAGGGGCTGCTAGGTAGCCCTGCATGGAACATCAAGCCTGAACTCCACAGACCACCCAGGGAAACACCATTTTAGAAAATTATATTTGGCTGCACAATTTGGTTTATTAGGATGTAAATCTTCTTTCTCTACTAGTTGGTCTGACATCTCTACGAATGATATTTCTTACATATTGAAGGTGTTTCTAGAAACTGCAGTTCCCCTGTTGCTATGGTTAATCTTAATTGTCAGCTTGACTGGATCTGGGACTAACCAAGAGGCATTCCTCTGGGTGGACCTGTGAGGCTGTTTACTGGAGAAGTTAATTGAGGGGTTTGCACATATTCCTTCAAAGTGGACAGCACTTTCTAGTGGCTGCCTGGATATAAAGAGGAATGAGATAGCCAGGCACTAGGCAGAGCCAGCAGAATCCTGCAGAAGAAGGGCAGGAAGGATTGGAGGGGCCAGCAGGGTTGAGGACACCAAGAGAACATGGTCCACAGAATCAACTAAACAGGGCTCATGGTGCCTCACAGAGACTGAAGCAAAGCACACAGAGCCTGCCTGGGGTCTGAGCTAGGTCCTCTGCGTATATGTTATGGTTGTGTAGCTTGGTGTTCCTATGGGACTCCTGGCAATGGGAGAAAGGCATGTCTCTGACTCTTAAGACCCTTTTCCTCCTACTGGGTTATCACACCCAGCTTTGATATGAGTGTTTTTGCGCAGTCTTATTGTATCTCGTTAGGCCATGTTTGGTGGCTATCCCTGGGAGGCGTGATCTGGGGGAGAAAAGAGGTGAGGGGGGAGACTGGAAAGGTTGGGAAACTGTGGTGAGGATGTAATTTATGAGAGAAGAATGAAAGTTTAAAACAAATAGAGGTGTGAGAGAAGAGAGGGTTCTGCTGACCTTTGCCCTTTGCGACTTTCTAGCCAATGCTACTTCCTGAAAACAGGTACCTAGTGTGCTCTGTGTGGCAATTTACATTCACTCTGTGAGTGTGTGTGTGTGCACATGTGCGTGTCTGTGTGTGTGCCAGAGAGAGAGAGAGATACAGACAGAGAGACAAATAGAGAGAGAGAGACAGAGAGAGAGAGAGACAGAGAAAGAGACAGAGAGAGAGAGACAGACAGACAGACAGAGACAGAGACAGACAGACAGACAGACAGACACACACACACACACACACAGAGAGAGAGGGGGAGAGAGAGAGAGAGAGAGAGAGAGAGAGAGAGAGAGAGAGAGAGAGAGAGAGAGAGAGAGAATATGAATGGAGGTCAGAGGGCATCTTATAGAACTTGGTTCTTCTTTTCTGCCACGTGTATTCCAGATATCAAACTGGGACCATCAGGCTTGGCTGCAAGTGCCTTCACCTGATGAGCCCTCTTTCTAGCCCAAGAGAGTCTCTTCTTATTCTTGATATTTAAACCCAAAGAAGGGGTCTACCTTTATAAACATTGAAATTATATCGATCGAATGACAATAGAAGCTACTGCCTGGAGACACTGGGATATACCTGCAATCCTGACACATGGGAGGCACAGCCAAAAGGATCGCTGCTTTGAGGTAGTCTGATCTAGGCCATGAGTTCCTGGATAGCTAGGGCTACCTAATGAGGTCTTCTTTCAAATAAAAACAAAACAAAATGGAACAGCTCCCCCCCGCCAAAAACAATAAAACCAATCAACCAAACAAGCAAACAAAGAAATCTTCCCCCAAACCCTGCAACATTAAAAAAGAAATGACATTCACATTTCTTCAAAATATGAGGCATAAAATGTTTTTATCCTTGAGTTTTAAATTTTTATATAGTGTATTTTTCATTCTCTTATGTGTATATGTGTGCATGTATTTGTGTGTGTGTTTGTGTGTGTGTGTGTGTGTGTGTGTGTTGCACTAAATGCACCTGGGGTATACAAAGTAGAGGTGTTTCTTGTTGCTTTGGAAACATATCTTGCTGTTTAGAATGGCGCCTTGTCAGTGCCAGGTCAACAGAACCGCTTCAGACATAGCTGCATATCACTGAAGCCGTGACAAAGACATCTGTGTTTTATCACTCGTGAGCGATTCTTCATGTCACTGGAATCAGTTCTTATTCTAGAAATAAATTGTTCACCCAAGAGACACACATAGCATCGGTTTTGAAAAGAAAAAAGGAAGGAAAGAAAGAAACAAAGAAAGAAAAAGAAAGAAAGAAGTTCTGTGAGAGAGATGTGGCCAGGCTTGCTTTCCCCAAGCAACTAACTATGCTCCTTTCTGGAGAATATCTGCAGACTGAGAAACACACACCTTTACTCCACACTCCAATAATCTGAAGATCTTAGTGTTAGCAAACAGACTCCCAAAGCATTAGGACCCAGTGGGGGTTGAGGATGGGCTCCATCTCTTCTTTCTACAGATGAGAAATCAAAGACCCAGGGAGCCAACACGTTTATAATATAATGCCTATACTGTTCCCATACATTATACATTCTCTTATACAAAAATAAGACCGAAAGCTCTTTCTAGTGTCCTTTGTTACTGTATTTGTAGGTCTGTTTTACTTCTTTATTTTATTTTTTCGAGACAGAGTCTTATGTAGCCCACACTGGCCTTGAACTCCTGACCCTCTAGCCTCCACCTCCCAAATGCTGGGCTGCACCTGCGCACCACCGTGCCTGGCTCATGTCAGGTTTTAAAAATCACGCTATCTTTCTGCCACCAGCCCAGGGAAATAAAGGCAGCATGTTCTGAGCAGAAACAAAGCAGAGACGCATTTAGGCCCAGTGGTTCGTCATCAAGGTCAATAAGTATATACAAGGAGAACTGCTTATGTGCACATTGAAGATATATTTGGGTTACAAGTATAGAATTTCGAGACTACTACAGAGCAAGACAACCCTAATGGTGGTGGTTTTAATCTGTGTGGTGCCTGCAGCTCCAGAGCAATGCTGCAAAATGAGCTGTGGAACCCCTAGATGGGCTTGAAGTTGAAGTGGGCACCTATGCCCTCCAGTGGCTGTAACAACATCCCCAGGGCCCTAATCCTGGCCGAGAATAGTGAACATAACAGTGTTCCTGTCTTCTGCTGAGCTCTCTGCCTGCCCCTTGCTCTGACTTCATAGCATTTAACAGGCAGCTATGATGAACCAAGAAAAGAACACAGACCCACAAACACAGAAGCCTTGTTCATTCGTTAGGATTGCTCTCCTGCGCCCAGGCAGCCTTGTGAACACGAAGCCAGGGTGATGGCAATGGTTGCAAGGAGAAAGAGATGGCGTGTGTCACTCAGACCTGAGGGCTCACAAAGGTTGCTAGGTGTTTCCTGTGAACAGACATAGCTATTTCCATCTAAATCAGTTCTGTGTGGATCTGCATGTGGGCTGACTCCCTCAGGACCAACCTCTGTTTTGGGAGCAGAGCCTTGCTGGATTATGCTAGAAGCTATAGAAGCCTGGGGTATGTTCCTGTACTCACCAACATGTAGTAATGTACAGAGAATGTTCTAGCATGGGAGTATCTCAACTTACTTGGCTACTGAGTGCTATGATTACCCTTGTCATCTTTTCTTTCAATTAGCGGCTATGCACTGATATCTTAACATTGGAATTGGGACTAGGACGAATGTAGATAGATTATCTTAGCTATCAGTAGCGGGCATGCATTTGCATGTACCACACTGGTAAGCTACAAGTTCACAGCTCGGCAGGAAGTGCTGCTCTCTCTTAAGAGCGAAGACTTGGCCGAATTCCAACAGCCAGAGTTACATCATGCATAGTCACTCTTCATCCCAGTTGGCCTGGCTAATGGCAAATGCGTCTCCATCTTATTCTGGGTGTTAGGTTTACTCAGTGCATTACAGGCCACCTTAAGTAATTAGCTGGGGAGTTGATTGGAAGTAGTGCCATGAAGTGGGAGGAGTTAAATGTTGGGTTTTTAATTGCATCGCTTATTGTGCCACCTGCTTGGTTTCCTCCTGAGGACCCATTTTTTTTTTTTTTTTCATCCTTTCCATCTCTTACCCTCTCAATTCTCACTTATTCAGCCTTGGTTGGTTAATAGCTATTTGCTGTTCAGTGGTGGTGCAACGGGTTTCCCCTGGATTCCATCAGAAACCTGGCCAGCATTGCCAACTTTTTTGCTTTACAGGACTGTGTTCAGACATTCTCTCTACTCATCCTGAAAGCCTGCAGTGATTCTGATACTAAGGTTTGCTTTTGGGGTAGAGAGTGCTTGCCTCGTGTGCTTAAGACCAAGTTCAATTCCCATCACTGCAAGGAATATGTTCTCTTGTCAAAGACAGTCTGTGTAATTTCTCCCTGGTGCTCTACATAACCTTATATAGGACATTTCCTACAAGATTTAAAACACTTTGTAATTATGTATTTAAATCATATTTGTTTATATATATGTGTATTATATATAAACAGCTATTTTAAGTTGTGTTTTAAAAGACAAAAGATCACATTTGCCATCACAATCCTTTGAAAACGTATGGTTCATCATACTAAGCAGATTCTTAATTGATTTATATGACTTATAATCATACGATGCCATGGAGAACAAAAGTAGTGTCTTGTTAAGGCATTCTTAGCACAGCACCGGCAAGTGAAAAATTTGTCAATGAAGATTTGAACGAATGGAGGAATTCAGATTTTTCTGCTGCTCTTTTGTGTTTCTTTAATACTTCTAGCTTTATGATTGCAGCCTGTGATGGCCACTGTCACGTTGTCTGGGCTTGGAATGCCCTAGGAGACACCCTCTGGGGATATATATGCTGATGTTTCCATAAAGGCGTAACTGAGGACAGATGTAACATTCTGAATGTGGCTGGCAGCATCCCATGGGCTGGGATGCCAGACTGGATAAAAAGGAGAAAGCAACCTAGGCAACAACGTTCACTGCTCCCTGCTCCTTAACTTCAGACACAGTGTGACCAGTCCAGTCATGCTCACAGGCTACCTTCCCCACAATAATGAGTTGTATCCCTTCGAACTATGAGACCAAAGGAATCATTCTCCCCATAAGTTGCTTACTGTTGGGGTTTTGTCACAGCCATGAGAAAAACAAAACAAAAACAAGGCAAGAAAACAAACAAAACATCCTAACTTCCAAGATTGGTCATTGATTGTGTTTTCTTTCGCTTCTGAGATATTGCTGCTTCCTTACTATATCTTTAGTCTTAAGTGTCATTGCATTTCCTGGTATTTACATTGTTACAATTCTCCTTTTCTTCCCACGGTTGAATCCATCATGTACCCAACTTCTCAGAAACGTCAACTGCGTGCATCCCAGGACTGCACTAAGGCTAGGTGTCACTTGCCTGGGTGGCTAATCCCAGCCTTGCTGGTCACACTCTGGTCCCCTTTGTTCTGTTCACAGGGGCTGATCTGAGAGTTAGAAGAAATGGATTTGAACCCAAACTTTGGAATCAGTTAACTTCCTCATCAGCCCCTCGGTCTAGCTGAGCTCACTTTCCATAGTTCTAAAAACAGATAATAATGAGGTCCTCTTGTGGGGTGGATGAGGTAATAAACCTGCAAGAACTTGGCAGGCCAGCACAGAGCTGTTTCTGTCGCTTGGGATGTTGATGGCTGTGACAGGCAGCGGCTGAGAGGAGGCTCTTCAGCATAACACTCAAGTCCTCTAAAGCAAGGAGAGGAACGTTAGGATTTTCGCAGCACCTCGAGAAGACAGATAACTCTAGACTAGACCATCTTGGAAGCGAGGATTGATGGTTTATAATTGGTTAAGTTTGGTGTGTGAGATATGTTATGTATAGAATGTTTTGTAAATTTCGAAGTTCTGAAGTTATTTTTAAGCCAGTTTCTTCACATTCAAAGCAATTGCAGATTGTTGATGCCTGGCATACATTTTCTGCAACATCTAATATAAAAACAACAGATGAAGGGCTGCCTCACTGATTCCTCACTTATGGCCTCAGATTGCCTTTACAAACAGGCGAGAAGTAAAGAACATAGGGAAAACCAGACACAGAACCTATGTTGAGAAAAAAACACAAACGGAAGGGGTAATTAAAATTTCAGGTGAAGCAGACTGAAAAGCTGAGAGAATTCTGTCACGTGGGAGGCAAAAAATCTGTTGCGAATTTACTTAATTCATGCATAGAATAGCCTGGACATGTTTCTGTTTTGTATGATTACACATACATTTTATAAGTTCACACCACTGGTGTTTCCTATGTAAAAAGAAGAAGAAACATTTAAATAAAGTTTCTCTTTCTGATTACAAGGACTATTTTAGAGTATTTGATATAGAAGCCATTTACAGAAGACATCAGCAAATGAGAAACAGAGACATTGCTAAGTGTGGTTTGAGATTTTGGTGTGCTATTTCACACTGATGTAGAGAGTTTTGGAATTTCTTTCTAACTTAGCATGGCTTAAAACATGCTTTTTCATCACTGGCCTTTATATGAAAAAGCGATTGTGTGCTCTCTGAGCTTAACTGGTTTTCAAAGGTTTGGAGATTTGAGCATCTATATTTCCCGAGTTCCAACTGCCTTTCTTGGGTAGATGTGACATGCTGTTCAATAAGTCAATATCCTTCCATTTACTGAAAATTTCATAATTTCATTTTCTTACCAGCTGAATAATATTTTTATTGTATAAACATATCACATTTTCATTATTCATTCATCAATTGATGGCTATCTGGCTATTGTGAATATGGCAACATTTTTTAATTGGGTAATATAATTTCTTGATATTCAGATTTTTAGTTCTTTATATATTCTAGGTAATGGCCCTATATTAGATGTATAATTGGTAATGTTATTTTACCATTCTTTTAGGCTGCTACTTTGCTCAAATGATAATGTCCCCTGCTATACAGATGCTTTCCAGCTTTATGGGGTTCTATTTATTATTATTATTTTTAATGCCTGTACTATAAGTATCCTGCTCAGAAAGTTCTTTCCTGTGCCAGATCCTATTTCTCATCCTGTCAGATTCAGGTTGTGTGGTCTTATGTTGAGGAGCTCGCTTTACTTGGAATTGATTATGTAAAGGTGATAGGTATAGATCTGCTCTTCTAATGCAGCCATTTAGTTTAACCAGCACCATTCACTGAACATCCCGGCTCTTCTCCAGTGTGTACTTTTAGTCTCTTTGTCCAAACTCAGATGTCTATAAGTGTGTGGAATTATGTCTAGGTCTTCAATTTTGTTCTATTGATCAACATGTCTGTTCCTATGCAAATGCTACGCTGTTTTTATTACTACAGCCCTGGTATACAACTTGGAATCTGGGATGGTGATACCTCAGGTAAATGGATGAACCTAGAAACATGTAGATTTGAGTGAGGTAGTTCAGATCCAAAACCACATTTCTTTTAAGATTTAGATACGTATGTTTCTATATGAATAACCACACAGGTCATGCACTTTGTAATGGGACCTAGGTAGTAGGGAATCTTCCAAGGAAGGATAAATAGAGGATAATGTTATAAAGAGATAAAGGGTTAATAGAATAGGAGGATTATACAGGGGGTTGGAGGAAAAGGGAAGGGAAGGAAGGTGGGGAGGAATAACTAACATTAAAAGCCCTTGAAAAGCAATATGAAAGCCTATTGTAGAGGCTTTATAAAATATATACATATAGGAAAGAAATTCAAGTGGAGTCACCATAGAGGCAATGGTGCACCAATTAGATATCCCATGCCACCAAGTAAGGCCTCCAGTGCAGGAATGGGTCACATCTTTCCAAGTTGTTGATTGGAGGAGGTCCCATAGTACTCCTTACTCTAAACATTACAGGATATTTCCAAGACTATTGGTCACTCTCTATAACCTAATAGTAAAGCCCTATTGCTGAAGACAAATATGTCACCCAATCTAGAAGCTTTACCCCTAATGACTAGTGTGTACAGTGCCGGAATATACTCTGCATGCTACAAGATGAGAAAAGTAATCATTAATATTACTCAGTTACAAATGCTGCAACCCAAAACAGAGATCTGCCTGCCAAATATAATGGTGCAATGCTGGCACAAATGTTATGGAGTAACCAACCACTTTTAAAACAAAATGGATTTAAGGCCTTCTCCATGAGATAAAACCCATATCCGACACTGCTAAAGTTGCCAAGAACCAGAGACAAGGTAGGTCATAGGTGCTAGAGAAAAATCTAATACTATTATTCTGCTAAGAAACAGCAATAAAATGACTCCAAATGACATATTACTATATCTATAGATCAAGGCACAACTCAGTCCTCATCAGAGAGGCTCTTCACAGTACATAGTAGTTGGCAAAGAGATACACAAGTAAACAATGTACAGAAAGTAAGAGACTTTGGAGCACTCCGACTTAAATGAGGTCTCTTTATCAAACCCATCCACACAAGACTCAGAGATTCTGAAAGCTTGAGGTGGCGAATGGTTCCGAGGAAACTGTTTTCCAGACGCAGCAGGACTGACTCACATATGAACTCGCAGAGATTGTTGCAGCATACATAAGACTTGCACAGGTTCAAACATGACAAAATTCTAGCACTGGGAAAGGGAAGCCAAGGAAGGTCCCACAGGCAGCTACCGTGCTGCACTCGGGAGTGGGCAGATGTTTCTATAATGGGTGACATAGTAAATGTTTCTGCCTGTGTTGCCCCCCCCCTCAATTCTGTGGCTGTTGTATGAACCAATCATGAACAGCACATGACAAACACATCCAAGTTCCAGTTAAACATCTTGGGAATGGGCCTCCGGGCAACTGGTCTTGTCTCCTGCCCTTCCTCACATCTGTTCTACTCAGTGTTTAAATTAGTTCACACTCTTTTCTCCACACATAGGATTCAGTTCAGGAGTGATAAGAGACGTTAAATGTCATCAAACCTCAAAACAAGGATTTAGACTTACTGTTGGTGCTGAAAATGCCATTCTGGAGGGTATAGATGGTTCTCACAGGCTCTGTGCCAAGGTGAAGGATTTAAGGAGACAACGTGACCTTGTCCTTGGATGAGACTCAAAGCCCATTCTCTCTGCATAGTCACTGAAGCCGTGACTACATATGGACAGATGAACCATAAAATAAGCAGACCAGAGTCCGAATATGGGAAAACTAGAGTCAGATGCTGGGATCAGAGGCATCTTAGGGCCAAGCAGCTGATGGCTGACTGCTTCTCATGCTTTTCCTGTGGTGTAAATGTAGCATTGTCTCTGCTCTTTGGAACATACAACAGCCAGTGGATAGCAGGCCAAAACAAATAAAGACTAGAGAGTTAAGAGCACACACTCCCTTTTAAAAAAGAGTGGTGTTGAGGAATCAAATAGGCACAAGCCTTTTTCCCATATCTCCACTGCACCCTCACTCACTCTATCTTACAGCTTCCAGCACCCAGGCAACAGTACTTACTACTTGTGGGGCAGTGAAAGCTTTCCCCAGCCCTGGACCAGATTGTGTCTCCTGGCTTCCAGTCTCCTTTCTTTTTAAAATTCCCTCTTTAAAATTTTCAGCAGGGTGCAGTGGCACACGCCTTTAATCCCAGTACTCAGGAGGCAGAGGAAGGTGAATCTCTGTGAGTGCTAGGTCAGCCTGGTCTACAAAGTGAGTCCAGGTCAGTCAAGGCTACACAGAGAAACCCTGTCTCAAATTTTTTTTCTCAGCTAAAGTCAGCTAGTTTCTAAGAGGAAGCACAATATGTTTAAACTGATTTTACACTAGTGTGAGAAGGACTTCTATTCCTTATACAACCCAAATATATCTGTAATTTCTAGTACTCAGGAAGTGTAAGCAGGGCTGAGGGATGGCTCAACAGTTAAGGAGATACTGTGCAGGCATGAGGGCCAGACCTTAGGTCCTCTGAAATGCAGGTGAGTGTGATAGCACATCTATCATTCCAGCCTGGAAAGGCAGAAGCAGTAGATCCCAGAGCAAACTGGCTGTAAGACTAGGCAAGGAGGGAGGGGCCCTGCTTCAGAGAATAAGGTGAAAGGACAGGAAGGATGATTCCTGACTTCAAATCTCAAATATACATGCATATGTATAGACATGTACACACATGTACACACACGCACACACAGGGCACCCACATGCACACACATGTACACATGCACACACATGTACACATGCACGTACATGTACACATGTGCACACATGGTACACATGAAAATATGAACATAAGAGAAAAGAATTGTAAGCATTTTACGTAAAAATCAAGGATTCGTGTCATATCTTAACAGCACCAACTGATCCATTACACACTGAGTACCACCATCTGATACCAACACTGGTTACAGAAAGCCCAAAATAAAATCCACAAAGCTTTATAGTTCACAAGTCACCTGAAAAGGTACTATAAATTTGTCTAGACTCTGGTAATAACCACTTTATTTCCTTTCCAAACACAGACTCATTCTAGGCACACGACCTACCACAGAGTTGCTCCCTCATTCCAAGCCCCTTCATTTTCACACCCAAACATGGTGGCGCTGGACTAGGCCACCCTCCTAACTAGTTTAAGATACTGTCACAAACATTGTGAACAAGTATGAGGTTCTCAAGTTCCTGGAGGCATGAACTCCAGGCTCAGGTTTCCAGCATGGCCACTTCTTCTGAAGGCCCCTTTCTGGTTCACGGACCTTGGCCTGCCCCTTGGATTATTTCCTGGAATGATCTCTCAAACTTTTTCGTGTGTGTGTGTGTGTGTGTGTGTGTGTGTGTGTGTGTGTGTGTGTGTGTGTGTGTGTGTGTTTGGTTTATTTTATTTTGTATGTATAGTATGTTTATACATCTGTGTGCAGGTGGCATGAGCTTATATTTTTCAAGAAGGCCACTCACCCTTTTTTTTTCCTCTTGAGTCAGGGCCTCTGGCTGAACCTGAATCTAGCCTCTGCAATACCTCTGTGTCTGACCCCTGCAGCTTTATGGTCACAGGTACACACATGCAGCTTTTGATGTGGGCATGGGACTTAAGCTCAGATCCTCCTGCTTGCGTTGGAAGACTTTCTTACCTGCTCACTGAGCCTTCTCCCTGGGCCCTAAGATCTGTTCCTTTAAGAGCGTCCATTAGAGCCCTACCTTCAGATACCATCACACTTGGGAGAAGGGCATCAGGGATCTGCATGTACACAAACACTCAGTTCCTGGCAACCTACGGCCGAGTTTTGAAGTTACGCTTCAATCCTGTGGCTCTCAGGGCTCAGGGAGTTTCTTTTTATTCCTTGTTTTTTACTGTCCTGGCATTCCTTCTGTCATGCTGGTTAACGTTGACATCTTTTCTGTCTTTTTGTTGTTTTTCTTTGTGAGACAGAGTCTTGCTATGTAGCCTAGGCTGGCCCAGCCTCCTAAATCCTGGAATTATAGGCATATTCTACCATGCGTGCTCTCCAGGTTTCTTCCTTTAGCAGTGATAACTACACTAGCCATGTTTTGAATGGCAGAGTTTTTAAAGGACTGAAGTAATCATGGATAATTAAAATTACAATACTATAGAGAAATCTATTTCAATTTAATATCTCAAACATTCATCTGCCATTTTGGAAATAGGATACTTGTTTTCCTCTTCTTAAGAACCCTCCCTTGGCACAAGTCTCTTATGCCTAGCTCATCTTTATATATTTAATTATTTGTCTCTTTATTTTATCCTCAAACCTCTCACCTCTTTGTCTATTTGTTCCCTGTTCTATGCAAAGCAATTAAATTCTTTGTTTAAAAAACCCCCTACATGTGGAGAGGTCCCTTTCTGTTCTTCCATGAACACAGGAGTACTGAGGTAATTTCTTCAACTGTAGACCTTTCTCCTAAATATGAATCACGTCATCACCCTAGAATGTAGTAGGTGCAACCATGTCTTTTGTTGGACGGCAATGCTTCTCTTGTCTCGCTCTATTTAATTATTAGTTATTCTGTCATTTTATTCCCTACTTTTTATTTTATTCTAGTTAAAATTTCATATGTGTGCATGTGAATGTGTACATGTGAGGGCAGGGGATGTGTTTATGTGTGTGTGTGTGCGTGCATTTGTGATCACGTGTGTACCTATTTGCCTGTGCAGAGACCTAACAAGGGCATCACGTGTCTTGATCAATTACTCCTCATCTCATCCCTCTGAAACAGGGTCTCTGCCTAAACCTGGTGCTAACCCTGTCTCTGCCCTCCTCTCCACAGTGCTGGGGTTACAGGCAAGTGTGACAGAATTCAGTTTTTTACTGGGGAGTTGAAGTTAGGTGCTCTTGCTTGTGCAACAAACGTTTTCACTTGCTGAAGAATCTACCTAACCCCAAATTTATTTGGAAGTCTGAGCAACTGCCGACTTTCCCATTGTAAATGTCTTACTTCTCAGCATTCTCTCTTTAAGTTTCCAGTGCATTAAGTTACTTCCTGTGTTATACTCCTGTTCCTTTGTGGTTTGGATCCCATGACTTGCAGAGCACTGAGTACTCCTTTGCTATTTACCTCCTTCGCTTTTACTTTGTTTTTGAAAATTTTATTTTTAATTTATATATTCACTTTACATTCCAGTCATAGCCCCCTCCCTCATCTCCTCCCAATCCCCCTCCTACTCTCTTCCCCCTGTCTCCCCTTCCCTTCGCCTAAGAAAAGGCGAACTCCCACCGCAAGCCATCCTAGCCCATCAAGTTACATCAGGACTGAGCTCCTCCTCATCCTGAGGCTAGTCAAGGCAGCCCCATCAGCAGGAAGTGGTCAAAAGCAGGCAACAGAGTCCGTGTCTTAAACAACACCGGCTCATCTCACTAGGAGCCCCACAGGAAGATCAAACTGCCCATCAGCTACCCATGCATAGGAGACCCAGGTCCAGTCTGTGTATATGCTCCTTGGTTGGTGCTTCCGTCTCTGCAAGCCTCCATGGGTCTGGTGAGCTCACTCTGTTGGTCCTCTTGTGGCCTTCCTGTCCCATCTGGGTCCTTCCTTCTGCCCACCCTCACCCTCATTCCGTGGAACTTTCTGAGCTCTGCCTAATGCTTGGCTCTGAGTCTCAGCATCTGATTCAATCAGCTGCTGAGGCTGTGGAGCCTCTCAGAGGTCTGCTATGTTAGGCTCCTGCCTGTATACACAGCAGATTATGCACGTTTTGGCAGCAAATCCCAGGAGCTTCAGGTTGAAATGAGTCACAGTCCAAGGATTCAGGTAATTCTCCACCCGTGTGTGTGTGTGTGTGTGTGTGTGCACGCGCATGCACGTGTGTTTCTGTGTTCCAGATGCCCACAGCCAAAATTACTAAATGTATTAATTTCCCTTGTTTCACTGACTTTTCTGAGCTGTGGTAAAACACAGTGACCAACAGCAACTGAAGGTTGGTTTCAGAGGGAGTCCTGTACCATATTCTCTACTGTATAAAATAGTTGAGGATGGCAACAGAAACTTAGCAATTAAAGAAAGGCCTTCGGGTCATAAGAAAGACATCTGCAGTATGGCCTGAGCCTTATTATATGTCTTCAGGTAGAACCTGCATTGCTATGAAAAGCTATGGTTAAATTTCAGAGCCTAACCTGTGACTGTGGCATTCATGAAGTGGTGAATGGATATGGTTTTCTTAGCAACACGATTTTGTTTGCCAGGCTAAAATTCTCCATCTTAAGAGCGTACATGGAGTGAAAAAAAAAAAAAAACTTCCTAGTAGAGTATGAACCATGAGTAGAATATGTGAAACCATGAAGGAGAGAAAACAGGAATGTCAAGAGTCTGAACTCAGCCAACTGTGAAAATAAACTGTAATTATAAGAAGTCTATCTTTTGCTCTCTGAAAATGATTTGAATTCAAAGACTGTTAAAATTAATTGGAAACTCTAAGACCAGTGAGAAGAACATGTCAAGAATCCGAGGCTGCTGCAGGAATCCACATGGGGTGGGAGAGGGCTTCGGCAGGAGCTGGTGGTGGCAGATGGCTTGCTGCTCAGTGTCCCATAGAGGCCGGTGTGCAGGCTGTTGTCACAGTATAAGGGAAAGGAGTCTAAGTCCCTATACAAAAATGTAGCCTATTGCAAGAGCGCACATAGCCTGCCAGGAAAACTGGAAAATCACCAGCTTCGTGGCGGCTTCACTCTCTTAGTTATTCTATTAATAATTCATGAATATTTAGTTATGCTTGTCATAGCTCCAGTCAATCAAGATTCATCTAGGAGTAAGCTACAGGAGAGAAGAAGGCTGGGGCCAGTAATGACATGACCTAGTTGAGGTGAAAGGAAACTCAAAAAGGGAATCAAACGGTCCAGTAGGATAGGTAGGTAGATAGATGATGGATAGATAGATAGATAGATAGATAGATAGATAGATAGATAGATAGATGAGTGCTATTTGTGGGTAGCAGGCAGTTGGCTGGTAGATAGATTGATAGATACATACATACATACATACATACATACATACATACATACATACAGAAGGGGGCTCCTGGTAAAGATAGCAAGGGAACATGTTCCATTTAATAGTTCTTAAATGTGAGAGAGGGCCAGCCACACAAGGCAGTGAACTCCAGTGAGAGCAACAGGAAAAAAAAGTTAGGGGAGAATAGAGACAATAGCCACAGAATGAAGGTGGGGAAGGGCTGCGTGGATGGAGCAGGGGAGGTGGGGAAGACAGAAGAAGAGATGAGATGTCAGAGGGAGACAGGTGCACTGCAGACTCTTGGCAGAAGGAAGATGCTTTTATTGTAACAAACAATGAGAAACTTTAGAGGGAGGAGAGGGACAGGGGAAAAGGAGAGAGAGAGAGCCAAGCAAGCAGACTAATCCTTTCACCCCCTTTTGGGGCTCACACAGGCGTCCCAGTAGAGGTGGATCCAGAGACTGCTGTGTCCAATTTATGCTTCCCGCATGCTTAAAGTTAGTGATGGCTAATTTTGCTTGCCCACTTAATTGGATCAAGAAACACCTTGAGCATTAATGAGGCAGCCCTTGGGCTGTGCTTGTGGGGGCTTTTCCAGAGAGGGTTAGCGGAGTGGGAAGACTCGCTCTGAAAGTGGCTGGTGCTATGCTGTGGGCTGGACACTGAACACAGAGGGAGACAGGAGAGAGCAGCAGAGCACCGTGGTTCGCACGCCATCACGCTGTGAGAAAGCAACTTTGTGTCCCCACTGCCACGGCTCTCCTGCCACCATGCTTTCCTACCAAAACAGACTGACAAACAAACTCTTCCTCCCTTTAAGTAGCCTCTTGCCAGGTGTTTGGTAGCAGCAATGAGAGAAGTTATCAATGGGATGTTAAAGAGAAAACTAACTGAAACTAGTGGGTGTAAGTGAGAATTTTGGATTTTTCTTAAAAGCCAGTTATGTTATATGAATACGTTTTTGTTTTAATCCCAGGTGTGGGATATGGGGCTGCTTCAGGTTGTCCATGGCCACTTACTATGATTGTCTCATGCTCCAGGAGGGGTGTGATTTTTGCCAGCTGCAAATAGGTATGTTTGAAATTCTGGGGACTCTTGAGAGGGTATAAATTCGAGAGTCTCAAGAGGGCCTGAGGCAGATGCTGCTCCCCCTGCTGCTGTCTCTCCTGCTGCTTTTGTTATTGCTGAATTTCTGGATTTCTGGATCTTGGATTTCTGGACTTCTGCTTGCTGGATTGCTGGACTACTGGTTGCTGGACTGCTGGTTTCTGGATTGCTGGATTGCTGAATTGCTGGATTGCTGGTATCTGATGACAAAGATTAGACTTGCCGCAAGGAATCTGACATCTTTAATCAGCAGGAAAAAGTCTAAAGAGATCTATAGCCTCTTTTCCCTCTAATCTTCTTTCTTTCTTACCTAGTGTTGGGGAATTAGAAGGAATGGTGGATACAGGAACCCAAATAAACTAACCAAAAGGCCCAACTACAAGTGGAAATAAAATGAATTTGGTGTTAGGTGTGTATGGTGCTTTAAGACCATAATATATAATTTATAGGTTCAATTAAGAAATATTCTGTAAAGTGTACACAATCAAATGATCATTTATAAACATCAGCAACTTTCTGGGTCCACAGAGTGTATTTTCTCACAAATAGGCCTGATGAGTTACGTTAAGTTAGACTCATACTCCTCTGCCCCAGAGGCATGTCTGGCAATATGGCTGGAAGGGATTAGCACATGGTCTGTGGGCCCCGATGGAGATGTCTTTCTGAAGATTTCGGGCAGCTGCACAGATGACCTGCCCACATACATCTGGCACATTGCTGTGCAGTGTTGCACTCCAAGCTTCTAAAGCAGTGCCTGTCCCTTGTTACTGTCCTCGCTCAGAAACAAGGAGTTTAAACTGTATCTTGTGGCTTTTGGAGGTCCCGGGCCAAGCCACCCTGGTGCAGATGACTAGAACACTCACACTCTTGCCACAAAGAGTTAGAGTTCACGTGCTGATCATGGCAGAGGCCAGACTAGAGCCTGGATCCCACACCTCTCAATTTAGTGATATTTGTAAATGCTGTGTCTAGTGCTAAGAAGACAAATAAAAAAAGAAAAGAAAAGAAAAGAAAAGAAAAGAAAAGAAAAGAAATCCAAAAAGATAATGCCACAGGTGGGAAAGCTGAAGAGTACGGACAGATTTTGGCTGGAGAGAAGCAATGCTGGTAGTTAAAGGAAGATGAAGAATTAAAAGAAGACAGAAGGATATAAAGTGGGGAGAGTATACATAAAAAAAGGTCAGTGCACAATACAGAACAGCAGGCAATGCGACCCATTAACTGTTTTGAATCTAGAAAGACCACTTTAAGTCTCAGAGAATTGTTTATATGGCAATCTCTTAACCAGATTGATTAATTTAAGTTTTAAAAATTTGTTTTTGAGACACGTATCTCTACATACTCTTACCTGTCTTGGAACTTACTGTGTAGATCAGGCTGGCCTGTGACTCAGAGTTCCTCCTGCCTCTGCCTCTCAAGTGCTGGGATTAAAAGGCACGTACCACCATGCCCAAATGATTAATTTTATTTTTAAAGACTTATTTTATTTTTATTTGTGTGTGTGTGTGTGTGTGTGTGTGTGTGTGTGTGTGTGTTGCCTGTATGGGGCACTTGCAGAGGCTAGAATAAGGCATTAGGTCCTTGGAAGTTGGAGTGATAGGCAGTTAGGAGCTCCTGGGTTGAATTCTGGTCTTTTGAAAGAAAAGAAAGTCTTCTTAACTGCTGAGCCATCTCACCAGGCCCAGATAGATTTATTTGAGGCACTTTTGTCTTGAAACTAAAGAATAATTTTCCAGAAACACATACATATCATGACTAACACACACACACACACACACACACACACACACACACACACACACACACACACACACACACACACACACTATGGTTTGTATCTGGAACTTTTCCTAAAAGCCTGTGTGTTGAAGATGTCTTCTTAGAAATGGTGATGATGGAGGACAACAGCTCAGAAGCAATGGGGAAGTGTTGACCATGGACCAAACCCCTCAAGACTAGGAGCTATTTGTAAATTCATTATTTCAGCTGTTTGTTATAGGGTGAATGAAAAGTAACACCATCTCTGTGTGTGTGTGTGCGCGTGTGCACACACACACACACACACACATATATATTCTTATCAACATATATATTGGCTATAGTACCAAGATGGTGAGTTCAGATGGAAACCCATTTATTCACCATGAGAATTAAACCCTGGGGCAGACCTATCCTGACCTTGTGGGACAATTAGAATTTCTCAAGTCTCCAAATGGCTTTTTATTTTCTATAGTGCTTCTATATTCTTTTTAAATATTAATTTATTCAGGTTACATCTCAGTTGTTCTACCATCCCTTGTATTCTCCCATTCTTCCCTCCCTCCCACTTTCACCCTATTCCCCTCCCCTAGGTCTATGACCTAGGGGGACTGCCTCCCTCACTATATGGTCATAGGCTATCAAGTCTCATCTTGGTAGCCTGCTTATTCTTTCTTTGAGTGCCACCAGGCCTCCCCACCAAGGGAAAGTGGTTAAATATGGGGCACCAGAGTTCATGTCACAGTCAGTCCCCGCTCTCCACATAACTGTGGAGAATGACCTGTCCATTGGCTAGATCTGAGTAAGGGTTCAATGTTTACTGCATGTATTGTCCTTTGTTAGTGCAGTAGTTTGAGCAGACCCAGCCCTGGGCCCTGATCCACCCATTATGATGTTCTTCTTGTAGGTTTCTAGGACCCTCTAGATCCTTCTATTTCCCCCATTCTCCTATATTTCTCTTACTAGAGTCCCAGTAGGATGTCCTCACATCTATCCCAATCTCCTGGTAAGTGAAGACTTTCATGAGACATGCCTTTTGGGCTAGTGCCCAATTATAAGTGAGTATATACCATATGAGTCTTTCTGCTTCTGGGTTAACTCACTCAGTATGATCATTTCTAGTTCCATCTGGGGATCAGGGAGTTCTTCCCTGGAACCGGCAGGTGACCTGGTTTCTGCTCCGGGTGACTTTGCTCTACACCTTAAGCTCCCGACTGGTCAGCAGAGGTAGGCTTCTGTCTGATTCCGTTTGAGCTACTGAGGGGATTCAGACCAGCTGTGTTGGAGGCCGCTGTTTAATTTTCTGTCCTGACCCCTCAGGACAGTTCAGCCTCTCCTACACGTGTGGGAGATCCCACCGGGTTGTGAGGACTGGCTGTGCAGGACTTTATCTGCTCAATTGTCCAGGCACGGACCGCTGTGGTCCATAGTCAGGTTCCTGCCTGGACCAGTCTAGATAGCAGTAGATAGTGCACCTTTGGCGGTTCAGTCCCAATGAGTTGTGGCTGCAGTTCAGACCCTGTCCAGACCCCTCAGGGCTGTCCAGCTTCTCCCAATAGTGAGGGAGTTCCTGCTGGGCCATGGGGGACTGGCCAGGCCGGGTTCTATGCCCCCAATTTTGCAGGCTCAGTCCGCTGAGGCTTGGCTGCCTGGCTCTTATCTGGACCTGTTCAGAACGCACGCTGTGGCTGGGCACCATGTTCACAGCTGCCTAGGCTACCCTGGGGCCACTGGGGCTCTCCATGGACTGGTGTGGGGCGGGTTGGAGCGTCTGAGTACAGATTCACCTGTTTCCCTGAGACTTCCCCAGCCCAAGAGCTCCAGTGTTCCACCGTCCCACACACTGTGTTCCGGTTATAGAGGCCAGCTGCAGTCCACAGGTAGGTTCCGTTCCAGAGTCTGGGAAGTGGGTTCAGGTCCTCCGTGAGCTGTTGGTTGACCTGGGGTCAGACCTGCCTGTGGTTTGCACTGTGCAGGACCCCACTAACCTACTGTTCTTGAGTTCTTGCAGTCTGTGGCTCCCAGTCCAGTCCCTGGTCTCTGTGTGGTAGATCAGATACAGCGCGTGACAGGCGCTGCCATCTTGGAACCTTCTATATTCTTAATATAAGAATTCACTTTAGAAAAAAAGGAGTGCTTATTCTCTACAAAATTCAACCCGTTGCTTTGCAGACAAGAGGCAGTATCCTACACAAACCAGTACTGAAGACCAGGTTTTATAAAAGATGAATGGAACTGATAATCTTTAGTAAATTAAGAGGAGAAGATAATAAGAAAATCATATGTGAAAGATAGGAGTTCAAACAGGATCCAATACATTAAAAATTTTAAAAGAATATTAGGCATGGTTATATGCTAATAAATTGATAAACCTGGGAGAAATGCACAGATCCCTTGAATGTATAACCATACCAAGACTGAGTCTGAAGAAACAGCACACTCAGCAGGTTTATCACCTGTGACACCTGTCCAGAGAAGATCTTTAGACCAAATGTTTCACTGTGTAATTCCACCAACTGTTTAAAGGAAGAAGAACACAGTCCTCCTAGGATTATTCCAAAAACCGAGAAGGTAAAACTTCAAAATTCAACATATAAAGGCAGCATTGCTCTGATGCCATAGTTTAAGACACTACAAAAGGATAAATACCTTCAACATGTCCCATGAGGAGCAATGCACACACCATTTTATACTAATTCAAGGGCACAAGGAAAGAATTATGAACGAGTAGCTGGATCACTCTCGGGATGCAAGAATGGCTCCGTGTCAATATTTAGACCAGTAAGATATCCCATGTCAACAAAGTAAAGGCCAGAAATCACTTTTGATTTCAATTGAAGTCAACAGATCACCTTAACTGATAAAAAGAGGTTTTGACAAAAATACAATACGTTTCATGATTAATAAACTACTAAGGTCTAGAAAAAACCTACTTCAACACAATTATGCTTCACATGAGATGCCAAGAACCACTAGATGGTAAAAACTAAAAGACATTCAAATCCCTAAGATCAGGAATGAATAAAAAGGCTAATATTTTGGGTCAGAACCAGAGAAACTAGGGTTTAAAAATTCAAATTGAAAAAAAAAAAAAAAAAAAAAGAAAAGAGTATCTCTGTTCCAAGATCACAAATTTCCAGTTGACAATCCAGAAATCGCCAAAACATCAACAGCAAGAAGAAAAAAGAAAGAAAGAAAGAAAAAAATAAAAATTTAGCAAAATTGCAGCCCCTGGAGCCAACATATGTGGAATGACTGTTGCTGTGCCCAAACAACCAACAATATAAAACAGAGACCAAGTGAAACAATCTTGTTTACATTAAAATGGATAAAATACTTAAGTATAAACTTAGACAAGTATACAAAGGACTTATATCCTAAAACTATAAAATATACATGAAAGAAACTGAAGTGCACGAGCAGTTGGAGGGACATTGTTCATCCTGTATTAAGAAGACTTAATATTGTTCTGACGCGCATACTCTCCAGTGATATATAGACTCAATGCAATTTCTACCAAAATACCAGGGACACTTGTTGCAGAAATAGAAAAACAAGTGATAAGAAGCCACAAGTTAACAGAACAACCTCGTGAAAAAAGAACAAAGTAGATGACCTTACATTTGCTGATTTAAAAACTGATTGTGTAATTTTGGTTTTGGAGTTAGTGTGGTTGATGTGGTGCCAACAGACACGCAGGACCAAAGTAGCCAAAGAATAAAGTCTCATGCAGAGGGTTAAACTATTTGCAAGGTGCAAAGACCACAGGTGGTGGTTTGAACGTGAATATTGCCCCCGCCCCCGACACACACACAATAGGCTCATATGTTTGAATGCTTGGTTCCCAGTTAGTAGAACTATTTGGGAAGGATTAGGAGGTGTGACCTTGTTTGGAGAGGCGTGTCACTGGGGATGGGTTTTGGGTTTTCAGGGCTCTCTCTGCTTCTGCTTGCTGCCTGCATATTAAGATGTCATACTTTCCCTTATTTCTTCAGACCCACGCCTGCCATCCATCATGCTCCCTGCCATGGTGATAATGGACTCACCTCTGGCAGTGTAAGAAATCCCTAATTAAATGCCTCTTTGTATAAGTTGTCTTGGTCATAGTGTCTTTTCATAGCAATAAAATAGTGACTAAGACACCACTCAGTGGGAAAAAGGCAGTATCTGCAATAAATGATATTGCAAAATGGGACATTTATATGCATAAGAATGCAATAAGTTTTGTCTTATACCACATACAAAAATTAACCAAAACCATGCAGTGTCCTAAACAGCCAACCTAAATATACAAAACTCCTGCAGGAAGCCACAGAGGAAATGTTGCATGACGCTGAGTTTGGGTTTTCTTAGTAAAATGGCAGCCTACAGAAGGGAGAAAATATGTTCAAATCGTATGTTTGGCGAGAGATTAATATACACAATATATTAAAGATTCCACAACTCAAAAGCAGGCCAAAAATAAGCATCTCAATTTAGAAAATGATTAGATCAAAAAGGTTATGTCAATAGCAACAAACATATGGAAAGACATCCAGCACCAAGAGCCATTAGAAGAAGAACAGAGACACCCACACCCACTAGAATGTTGACTGAAATAAATAAGATCAGAAGAGGCAAAGAAGACAGAAGCTAAGGAGGCATTGTCAGTTATATGTAGACACTGGGCCGCTCAGTACTCCTGGTGGAATATAAAATACTACAACTGCTGTGAAGAATGTTGTATAAGTCTCTCAAAAACATTAACATAGAGTCCTGCTTCTGGCTATATAATATATAGTCATTCTTCATATGTAGTATACATGGAGATGCAAAGGAGAATGGTAAAGAAACCCTTCCATGCCTGTATTCATCACAGCCGGATTCACAGGAGCTAAGATGAGGAAGCATCCCACATTTCAGTGGATAAGTGAAGGCATGGCCTGTGCAGTCAATGGGAATCAATTCTGGAGTTCCAGCTTATGCTGCCATGGGGGTTCCCCTTGAGAATAAGCTGGTCCTAGTCTATTCATAAAGGTAATCAAAGTCATAGATAAAGAATGAGGAGTGACTCCAGAGGGCTGGGCCAAGAGCAGAGAGGGCAGTGTGGTGGGCAGTGTGGTGGGCAGTGTGGTGGGCAGTGTGGTGGGCAGTGTGGTGGGCAGTGTGGTGGGCAGTGTGGTGGGCAGAGGGTGGGCAGTGTGATGGGCAGTGTGGTAGGCAGAGTGTGGGCAGTGTGGTGGGCAATGGTTTGTTGCTTGGTGGGTGCTGAGGATCATGTCATAAGATAAAATAACTCCCAGGGATCCACTGGAAAACAACACGAAGATATTTTCCACTGTGGAGCTATTCATTGAGCTTTAAAGATAAGAAAGTTTGTGCTATGTGGTATTTTTTGTTCTAAGATACGCATTTTTAAGATTCAGGGTATGCTCCAGATTTAGCCTAAGGGATGCAGTTCACTGTTCTGAGGGAGAAGCCATCATTGTGGAAGCATAGAGTGAAAAAAATGCAGTAAGAGTTGGTTCCTTCTGTGGCCAGCAGGACCGTGGGATGAAGGGCTGCTTTGTAAACCCTTCTGTTAGGTCAGGAGAGAGGAGGATTCTGATGAACTGTCTACATCCGTAGTTTTGGAAAAACATTGTGGAGAGGGGACACGTTGGGCCTGGGGCCAGGAGACAGCAGCTCAGAGCTACAAGTGAGGTCTATGGAGAATTATTATGTGGTCTCTGTGTGGATTGTTGAGTTGTGTGAATTGATCCCACGTCTTTTGAGAACAGGACAAAAATCCTTACAATGATGCTGCCAGCCAGTCTGACTTTCTCCCATGCAGTGCAGATGATAGATCGCCACAGATTGTGTCTAATAGAAGTTTATTCCAATTTTTGTTCATTGAAAGTGATTATTTTGAGTTTTGCTTGTGTAAAAGTAGTGTGGGTTCCACAAGGCACAATTCGATGTCTATAATTCTTTTTTTTCCCTGGCAGAGATTTGGTTTATATTTTTGCTTTACATATTTTACTTGCTTAAATTTAAGTATATAAGATCTTTGGCTAGGAAATTAGGTCTTTGTTTTTTTATTTTGTAATTGTATTTTATTATTTTGGGTAGTACTCATGACTGGACCTTGGACTTCATGCATGTCTGTCAAGTGCTCTATCACTGAGCTGCAGCCCCAGCCGATGACTAAGTCTTTGTATGTTCAGGAACAATACTTTATATGCGTTGTGATTTATGGATCATGATACCTGCAAAAAGAACTTTGGGCATAGTCATCAGAGGAGCTGAAAGCAACAGTCCAAATACTGCTTAAAGAGAGGCCTGTAAAAGGAGAAGATGATCTTTTAAAGTGCAATAGGGCTATTTGGGTGCTAGAGGTCCTGGGGCCCATTCTTATGAGACCTTAAACACTGTGAAGTTGATTCATTTCAAACTCCCGCATTGTTACTCTCAATTGTCTCTAGAACTATTATTATAAGCAAGAACAATCCTTGTTTGCCCGAAGGCAGCAATGAATACTGACCTGACACCTCTGTCTCACTTTGTGTTCTATTGCTGTGATCAAGATCGTGACAAAAAGCAGCTTGAGGAGGAAAGGGTTGGTTTTAAAGTGCAACTCTCAGGCCACACCCCATGAGTGAGGGAAGTCAGGGCAGGAAACTCAAAGCAGGAACCTGAAGGCAGGTGCTGAAGCAGAGGCCATGAAAGAGTGCTGCTTCTTGGCTTGCTCCCCACGGTTTGCTCAGCCTGCTTTCTTATACCACCCAGGACAGGGATTCTCAACCTTCCTGCTGCGGTGACCTTTTAATACAGTTCCTCATGGTGTGGTGATCCCCCAAGCATAAAATTATTTTTATTGCTACTTCATAACTGTAAATTTGCTACTGTATGGATTGCAAAGTAAATATCTGCTTTGAAATCGTCTTAGGTGACCCCTGCGAAAAGGTCATTTGACTCCCAAAGGGGGTGCAACCCACACGTTGACAACCACTGACCTAGGGCTACCTGCCCAGGCATGGTACCACCCACAGATTTGCCTATGGCATAATATAATGTGAATGTTTTCTCAGTTGAAATTTCCTCTTCCCAGATGACCCTGGCTTGTGTCAAGTTGGCAAAAATCTAACCCCCACTTACCCTGCTGCTGCCCCATGCATCAGACAAGTGCTCTAGAGCTGAGCTGCACCTCCGGGCCTCCCTTTACTTTTCATGTGGATGCCGGCTCTCCCTAAGTTGCCCAGGCTATCTTTAACTTGTTCTGTAGCCCAGGTTGGTCTTGACCTTGTGATCATCCCTGCCTCGGGCTCTTGGGTTATCTAGGTTACTGCTCAACTTTTAACCTGTAACTTCTAACTTTACATTTTCTCTCAGCTGTTAGGTGGCACATGTGTCTAAGAGTTTACAGAAGAAGACCTGTCACTCTGCTGATTAAAAAAACAAAACCCCAGGGAGGAACTATGCTTCTTCATTCCCCCAGGAGCTGTTCTCTGTAAGTCCTGATTTGTAAGAAACTCCTGCCATTCTTAAGGTGCCCCTGCTCTCACATCCACCCCACTTTATCAAGAACGTACCACTTATATTTGGGAAGGGTCCAGCTCTTGCTCCACTGAAGTCCCAGTGGAGCCAGTTCCACGCAGTAAAAGGATCTCTGTTACTTGGTTTGGTGGCATAGGCTTGTAACCTGGCCATTCCTAGCACTTGGCAGATAGAGGCAGGAGGGTCAGGAGTTCAAGGCCAACCAGTCTTTTCTACAGGTCAAGTTTAAGGCCAACGTAGCCCACATTTCAGGATACTTGATTAAAAAATGGGGAGCAGTAAGTTGGCCCTCTGTGTAAAGGGGCTTGCTGTGTAAGCCTGGTGACCTGAGTCTGATCCCTTAAGCCTATATAAAGGCGGATGGACAAACTGACTCTATAAAGTTGTCCCGTGAGTTCCACACATACCTTTCCAAAACTAATAATTTTTTAAAAATTCTGCACTTCATATATTTCATAAAATACAAATTGTATTTTTATCAATCATTTAAAATATTTTAAATGATTCCTCATATTCCTTGGAAATATGTTTCTGAAAGTGGAGTTTTGACTTCCAAGTTGTTCTGTGCCTATTATTAGCTTGCCCTGCAGACAAATGCTCATAGTCCTTCTCATCATCAGCTTTTGGGGTGGCTGTGGCCCGCAGGCCCTTTCTCCTCCTTCTCAAGCAGCAGTCATTCCAGATGGAGGAAGGCTGAAGAAAACAGCACAGTCCCCTGGTGACACTCATTCTGATGCTTTATGACCCCTGGAGATAGGTGCCTCCGAAGTTCCCACACTGGCAGCAAGGAGCATGAGATGGTGCTCCTGAGGACCTAGTGTACTCTTCCATTTTAGTGTGTACCATCTCTTAACGATGCCCTTTCATGAAGCACATTGCGGGAGAACTGGTAGAGAAAGGACACATTTGAAAAGAACCCAATGAATACCAGATGCTCTCAGCAATACATGGGATTTATTTCACAATTAACCTGGGAGTCCTATCAGTGTTTATTAGTGCCAGACTGCTGGACCTCTGGTCAGAGCTTAGAATACAGGGCAGAAGGGGGCCCTCGTTCATGCCTCAGCTGCTGGCGTAACAGGGAATAGGAGGTGAAAGATGGCAGCCCAGGAGGCTCCCTCACCTGGCATGAGAGTTCTCACTAAAGCCCAGAGAATCTCATCACCAAAGGCTGACCTAGCATAGTTATGTACCATTTCTTCTATTTACAAATAGATCTTTGTCTCATTGTAGCTTAAGGTGTCCAGTATGTCTACTGTCCAGAATAAATAAGCCCTAGTAGAAAGTTTTACTGTGCATATGAGAAACTGCGTGTCAGGCAGGGAATGATGGATGGGGAATAAGAGTTAAAGCATCCCTGCTTGCAGCAGCCATTGTGCAGTTTATAGGGAAGACAGGAAGACGTGTTTGACCTTTTCTTGACGATGGGTTGCTGCATATAAACACTCTTAAAGCAAGCAGAGCTGTTAGAAGCAGCTTGTCTACAGCAGATCAGCTGCTTCTCACTAAATCGTGCTGACAAATGTGTAAATCTTGCACTTTCAGTTCTGTGGCCATGGCTAATGTTTGGAGAGATCAGGAGAAGCTGTGGCTTTCATGTGATGGATGCTGAGCCTTGAGATGTGTCTAAACCTTAGCTTCCATTTGTACTTTTCTCTAATACTAGGGATCTAGGAAATCTCAGAAAATAAGAGTGAGGGAAGAATCACAAAATCCTTAACAATAACAAAGAACGAAGAGAATTTTGCCTTCCTCCAAAGGTCCATTTGCTTCTTGCTGTGTGTGTCTTCCCTGTGAAAGCCAGTACTCATAATTTTAGAAGTTCATTGCGTGACTACTCACACTGGATTGTCAATAGAAACAACTTGAAGAAAAGGAAGCAATTTCTCTAATCCTAGGCTTATTTAAGGTGAATAGGTCTGCACAGAAGATTGTTGGGTAGCTGTTCCTGGGGTTTCACTGCTTTGATGTCTTTCTCCAGATCACTTCTTGTAGGCATGCCACTCCAGCCAAAATGTTTACGATATGATGCTAAAACCATGAGAGAGAACTCAAAGCTACAATCATGCCATGAATGCACGGCGCTACTTAATCATGGGGCAATATCTCAAGCGGATGGCACCAACATGGATGTTGTGTGGTGTGTCAGATGAGTGAAGTTGACCTGATTTATGCTTCTCTCTTAGAAATTCTTCAGTATTGCTCCCAAAACTTCATCTGTCATTCTTTTAAATGTTCCAAAATAATAATTGTAATAAATATTCTCCTCCAGCCAGGGCACTGATAATAAATAGACTGAGAGAAAAACAAAACAAAATAAAACAAACTGATTCCACCCAAGTCTATCTCAGTGAACCAGTAAGTTCACTAGTAGTATTGATACAGAAAATAGAATTATACAGACAGGTACAGAATTACTTATTAGAGCAGGGACGATTCTCAAGCAGTGCCATCTCTAAGAAGTCCATTCACCTGGTTGGCATCTCATGAAAATTGTATCCCTGGAGTTCTTTGCTCAACTTACAGGAAGCTCAGTAAGACAGTAATATGTTACTGCTTTTGTCACCTGTGAGAAGGTCTTGTGAGTCTTGTAAGTTTCACGTACTTCCTGGACTTTATAGGTTTCCTTGGCTTTCTGCATCCTATAAACTGTCTATGTCCCCCCAGGAGGGAATGTTTCAAATCGAATACCTACAGAATAGGTGTCTACTTTTTATGTTGGCAAAAAAAAAAAAAAAAAAAAAAAAAAAAAAGGAGGAGGAAGGAAGTACACCTATCATTGATTGTAAACATCATTGCAAATAAAAGAGACCACCGGGCATGGTGGTGCACGCCTTTAATCCTAGCACTCAGGGAGGCGGAGTCAAGTGGATTGCTGTGAGCGCAAGGCCAGCCTGGTCTACAAAGCAGGTCCAGGACAGCCAAGGCTACACAGAGAGAAACTCTGACTCAAAAAACAAAATCAAAGAAGAGAGATCATTTTAACAGCAGACAATTACATTTAAAGAAGCATCAGAGAGAAGCAGTATTGGTAACAAGCACAGTTCCTCAGCATGAGGGAGCTGGTGTAGGCTACTGTGGTCACTAATCAACCCTTATCTGGAGAGAGTGAGGTTGGCACTCCTCCTCTAATTGACACTGTCAGTTACACAATCAATACTATTTCATCCTGCTTTGTTTTCTTTTCAATAAGGCATCTCTTCCTGTTTTTTAAACTACCATCCATCCTGCTTCCAGCTGTAGACTGGAATCCACATTCAACCTGATTCAGTTTAGACTAGTCTTACAGTTTCCTGGAAACTGTTAAGGAATGTCCACATGGCCAGGGTACCATCTGTTTAGCCCAGTTAGATGCATTTGATACCAGTTCTCTTGGTGTGGCGGCTAGTAGATCCTCCTCCCATTTTGGAAGGCACTGTGGCTTGGGAAGCAAGTGCTACTTTCTTTATATTATAATCCCTATTGAGAAGAGAAGAGATAACTTCACCTCTCCAAATCTGTCCCTTTAGCTCCATCTCTTTCTCACAGATGGCATGAATCGGAATGCAAATTCATATAGCTGCCGATGCCTGGGATCCATCCTACCCTGTATTTGTGTGGCTTGACACGTTGGTTGTTATTGCAGATAGCACGCTGATTATTGTCAGTCTTGCAGATACACGTCAACAGCTATGCTTCCTTGGCCTTCTGGAAATGTCCTTGTTCTATGGGTATGCATTAGCTACTTTTTAAATGTTGTGACATGTCAAGAAGCAAATCGAAGGAGAAAGGGTTTTTGGTTGGGCTTATAGTTTGAGAGGGTATGGCATAAAAAGCCTTCTGTCCAGAGAAGGCGCAGTGTAGAGATGGTACTTTTTGCCGTGGTAGGGAACACATGGTGCTGGGAGACAGAGGCTGAGGCCCTTTTGCCTCCTTATTTCTCACAGGAACAGAAAGCAGAGACTAGACAGGAGCTTGGGTAGGACTATAAAGCTCAAGGTGGGCTCCCTTGGCGCTTTTCCTCCATGAGGGCGTCACCTCCTGAAAGCTTTACAGTCTCTCAGAACAGTGTCACTATCAGGAGACTAAGTGTTCAAGCATATGACCTACTGGGGACAGTTCCCATTTAAAGGAAACAGTGTGGTCCGAGCACATCAAATTCCTCATTAGACTTCCTGGGTGTAGGTCGCCTTGCAAGAACCTGGCCAATTCTATGGAAACTATTACAATTTTTAAAAAATAAAAATTAAAATTAATTTCCTATCATCAAAGACAAAGAAGAAAGTTCTAGGACAAAGTTTCTCAAACTTCAGTGTGCCTAAGAACCACATGGAGAACATGTTTAAATGGGGGAATCCTATTCAGTGGGCCTCCTCAGTGGGAGCTTACAACTGTGAAGGCGTCCCAGGCTCCCAAAGTGAGGGCACTTCTTCCTTAAGGCCTGATCACACCAGGAGCAACAAGGCCCTGGAGGGCTCTCGGCTTGAGATATTAGCATCATTTAATAACCTTTATGTATTTTAGCCCTCCTCAACTATCAATTATTTGCCTCCTAATTTCCTTCCATCTCACAAAAATCTCTTTAGCTTTGTTTCTGGTGGATCATTTCCCAGGGCTATTCAAAGCAGACATATGTTTGATGGCACGCCTGGAAGACAGAGCGGGGGTATTGTTAAATGGAATAAATGTTCCTATTTGTTTGGAATAAAAGAGTATTGACTTTTTAAAAGAATAAATTTGAAAGATTGTCATTATTATTATTATTATTATTTTTTTTTTTTGGCTTGGGAGACAATAGTGTGTGGCATAAAGCTGGTGGGTGGAGAGCTGATTTCAATTCAGCTCTGTCTTTTCTCTCATTTTTAAAAACAGACATCAGTTCATTTCCAAATTCCTTTTCAGAACCGCAGCTCTGCAGACCCAGTAAGTGACATTCTATCTCAGCTTTCAAAACCACTGGAGGCTGTGACACAGGTAGCAAGGCCAGCGGCTTACCTACTGTGAGATTCTGGGCTCCCTTTTGGTCCTCCAGCCTTAATGGCTGCAGTGAAACCCAGTGCGGATATATGCAATTTGAATTCTGCCCTCCAGTGTGTGCACAGTGGGATTTTGTGTTCTTTATATCATCGGCAGGACGCATGGATGCCAAGCTTTATTATGCATTCATTGCATAGATTGCTGGGGCGTGTCCCCACAGTGGTTCAGTGGGCCAGGGAAAGATTCTGAGACTCTGCATGAATGTGTCCTCAGGTGATCGCGGTGTTCCTGGCCCAGGGGCATGGCATGCCTTGAGATCCACTGAACAGGACTGGTGCACCTCAGGGTTAGCTTCTGTTTCTTCCATTCTGACTGGGTTGTTTTTCTGACCCCCCTGGAAATAGATAAGTATCAAGGGGTTGGGTTGCTCTACACAAACGGAATAGCAGGAACCCAGAAATGTGGGCCCCAATGAGGCTCCCAGGCTGACGGTTGCCTGGAGTTTGCAAATGTTGATGTTTGTCTGAGCTTTTCCCAGTAGATCTTAAGGACATTAAAAATGATAAGCATTTTATTTATTATTATTGTATATGTGGGTGTGCATTTGCTATCGTGTGTGTATAGAGATTATAGGACAAAAAGCAGGAGTTCATTCTCTCCTTCCATAATGTCGTAGGGTCAGAGGTTTAGGTTTGGAGTCAAGCACCCTTATCTGCTGAGCCATCGCTCCAGCCCTTGATTTTCAAATACAAGCAAACACATATCAAAAATATACAAAGATGAACGTGTGCTGTTTAAAAAAAGTTGTTTTTCTCCTAAAGCATAAATGTACATTCATTATTGTTTTGCATGCTTCTTGTTATCTGTGCATATGATTTTGAATCCTGCTTCATATTTTCTTCCCACTTCCCTTGATGGCCTTGTTGTTTTAAAATTTTACCACGATCCTAGATAGAGTTTTCATTATTGTCGACTGGCTTTGCAGAAAGTCCGCACTAGCAGATCCTTCCAGAGAAGAAAGGACGAATTTCTCTCTTTTGCTTCCCAGTGAGTCCTCTCTTAAAGATCTTTGCCAGATGAATAAATGAACCCTACATGTCATTACTATGCGATTTATATTACAGTACCACTGTTTTAAAAAAGCATGTCATGTATCAAGTGGTGTATGCCTTATGAGGAAAACTAGAATCATCATCATTAAACAAAAGAGAAAAAAATCAACAATCTAAATATACAGAATTAATCACCTATTAACAGAATTTTTGCCTCTGTGTATACATTTGTGTTTTTTTTTTTTTTTTTTTTATTATTGTGCTACACAGTTTTATGTCAACTTGACACAAAACAGTGGTTCTCAACCTATGGGTTTCTATCCCTTCGGGGCCCAAAGAACCTTTTCACAGGGCTCACATATCAGATATCCTGCACATCAGATATTTGCACTTAACAGTAGGAAAATTACAGATAACAAGTAGCAATGAAATAATTTTATAGTTGGGGGGTCACCACGGCGTGAAGAGCTGTGTTAAAGGGTTGCAGCATTAGGAAGGTTGAAAACCACTGAGCTGTAGCCATCTGAGGAGAGATCCTCGATTGAGGAAATGCCTCCTTAAGATCTGATGTAGGCAAGTCTGTGGGGCATTTTCTTAATTAATGATTGATGGGGGCAGGCCAAGAACACTGTGGGTGGTGCCACCCTAGGCTGGTGGCCTTGGACTCTATAAGAAAGCAAGCTGAGCAAGCCACGAGGAACAAGCCAGTAAGCTGCACCCCACCCACCCACCCCCACCTCCTCTGACCTCTCAGCTCCTGTCTCCAGGTTCTTCCTGTCCAGACTTCATTAAACAATCAACTATGTAGATGTGTAAGCCATCCTCCTACTCCACCCCCAACTTGCCCTTGGTACCAGTGTTTCACTGATGCAATAGTGATTCTTACTAAAACAATTATGAATATAAAGAACATCAAAGGGTCAATATTGGTTCAGGACCCTCAAGACCAAGTTCTCACCACAAAGGAGATTTATTTGCCCCAGAGGAACAAAGGGCAGGAAGCAAGAGACAAAGACAGGAGATAGAGGACAAGGAAGAAGGGGAACGGAACAAGGAGAGGGGACAGGAGTATTTGTCCCTGAGGGGACAAAGGACAGCCTCTGGATAGAGAGGAGACAGATGTGGGCCAGAGGAAAATGGCCGTTTATAAAGGTAAAAAGGGAAACCCTGTATTGGGATGAGGTGTTTAATCTTAACTGAGCATGTTAATTAGGTGCGCAAAAGGGGGGTTTTTGATTGCTGGACTTCAGTACTGTGCTAGCTGGACCTTGGTGGTCAGCCTCAGGAGGAGGAAGTGACCAAATAAGGGAGTAGACCTTGGAGGCTAGCTTTAGAAATGTAGCCTAATGGTTTTGATCAAGGCAGAGGGAGTGGGGGAGAAGGGCCGGGGCTACTGGGGCCGTGATTGTCATGCTGGAGCTGGCCAAGTCCCTTCAGAACACGTATCCATAAATGTGGTCACGTACTTTCTAATCTATCTAGACTAAAAAATATCAAGAAAGGACTTGAAGTATAATTTCAATTTGCTGAGTAGAAACTGTAAATAGGCTCTATGATGTTTTACCTATTCTCCGCTTATATAACTCTTTGTGATGGGAATGTTAGGGAAAAAAATCTAGAAATGAAATTTTGCAGTCAGGGTATCTACACATATATTCTTCCTAATTATAAATATTTAAAGTTATACAAATTTAAGTATTTCAGAGATATGCTATCATACATTGCTATTTTGACATTAGACTATTTTGCATACTGATATTTAAATTCATTTTTATATTTTGAATGTTAGCACCTCCGTCACTGTACTCACAGATGTATCGCTTCTGTAATTCTTATGTATTATTTGATTTTATATGGATGGGTAGGTTATTGTCTAATGCTGATAGATGTTGAGATATCAGATTTTTTGTGCAGTATATCTTTCTACATGTATAAGACTCTTTCTTCTAGAAAAAAATTTTCTATTCTATGTGAGATGGCTCCTGCAATCTCAGCAAGGTGAACACTGTAGCTTTGATCCATTAATTTTAGGCCAATACTACTTGAATGCTTGTCATGTGATAAGATCCACGGTATTCATCTATACACTGTGGTTTGCCATCCATTTCAGATTACCCTAGTCTAAAGAGTGAATCCCAGGGCAGCCTATGCTGCAGAGTGAGACTTTGTCTAAATAAAATAAAACAAAACTTTTTATAAGTGTTCAATTAATGTCAACATTTTAAAAACAAAACAAAACAAAACAAAATCTAATTACTGTTTGAAAGGCTTCATTAGGTATATTACTACTAACGGTGTCTTAGGGATATTTATGCATAATAATGAACACTTGAACTCTTTATGTAGATGTTAAGTGACTATTGGAAACTTGAATCAACTTCATGTCCCTCTAGAAATAGTAAACAAAGACAAATGAAGCGGGGGAGGGAGGGATGAGGGACGAGAAGACCTGCCCTGCATCGGCTCTTCACTCACACATTGCTGCGGAAATAGATGACTTTAGATTAACGTCCTGTCGAGCCTTTGGTGATGTCTTTAAGCAATGTGTGCACCATAAACAGCCACCACGGAGGTTGTCAGAAGCTTGTGGAAAGCGCTATTTAGGTATGGCGTGCAATTATGAACAATCTGGCTCTAACCCTCTCACGAGCCAAGACCTAAGAGCATGAAGGTGGTATGTGCAAAGCAATTGCTAGCCAGCATCCTTGATTTTGTTCACGTCCCCTGCCCCATGTTTTTGCATGTGTATATGTGTGTGTGTATATGTGCATATAAGTGTTCCATATACCTGTGGCTACATGTACATATAGGTGTATGTGAAGCCCCAAAGTTGTTATCTACTGTCTTCTTTCATTCCTTCCACTTTATTTATTGAGGCAAGGTCTTTCTTGGAACAAGTAACTTGCCAATTCTACCAAGTCTGGATCGCCAGTGTGTGCTCGGGATCCCCTGTTTCTACCTTACTGGTGCCAAAACAGCCTCTACGTGGGTTCTGGGTATGCAAACTCTGGTCCTCCTGCTTGCATGGTAGACTCTTTACTCATGGAGCCATATTTCTAGCCACGATCCACTTTTTTAAAGACCTGTTCTTATTGACAGCCTGTGGTATGGTAAGAACTAGACTGTTCACTTATACACTGTGGATGCACGAAGACATTAAATTACTGGCCCTTGTGCTTTTATAGCTTTAATCATATAGTGACCCTTAAAATAAAATGCTCTTTTGCTGGGGAGATGCCTCAGTAGGACAAACACTTATGCAAACATGGTGACTGAATATGGCTCTCTGGAGCTCATGTAAAAAGCTGAGTGTGATGGCCCATGCCTATAGCCCCAGTGTTAAGGAAGCAGAAACAGGTGGGGCCCTGGGCCTTACTGGCCAGATAACCCAGACTACTTGGCAAAATGTAGGCCAGTGATAGAGACTGCTTTAAAGAGAAAGGCATCTGAGGAACGACACTGAGGGTGTCGGATCTTTTTATGCACATATACACACCCATGTATGTACCTGCACATGCTTGCACCCCCTAAACAGAAATGCTTCTTAGGGTTCAAATTAGCTACAGGAGGGAACACCTAAAGGATTCGGCCATTTACTATCCACTTGCCTTGGTGTTTGGCTTTCTACACAGCTCCAGGAACAGAAAATGCAATATCCATTAGTGACATCTAGAGTTCTTAAAAGACATAGTGGCACCATGTTACTGCATATAAGGACTGTTCCAAAAGACACTAAGAATCACACCTGGATAGCAGTTATGGCTAGGTACAGTCTCCAGTGTTTGTAACCTCTGTGGTGTGGCACTAACTCATGTTTCAAGCCCACACTTTAAGTGAAAAGTGTACCAAGAACAGTTTTGCTCTCCTGTGTTTAGAGTGGGGATGGGGTCCCCATGCTCACTAAGAAAAGAAATAAACGAATTATTAAATTCGGTTAAGCCTTACCAAGTGTGAACATACTAGTATTTTATGTTTGATTTTTGTTGGAATTTTGAGCCTAGTTTTTATGCAAGCTGATTATTTTGGAGAAAAAATAGATTCATTGTTTCTCATTCTTTGAAGTTTCAAAAGGCCAAAGCAAATGATAATTTATCAGGTAAAATAACATTGGGATATTTGACAAAACACGGGGCATCTGATGGCCTTTGATGAAGCCTGCAACTCTGAGATAATATAGAAAAGATGATCTCTGGGAATAAACTCAGCACAGTGAAATTCAGAGTACAGCTCTCCACCTCAGCCAGTACGCTGGCTTTAAAGTAAGGATGTCAACAATATAGAAAATGTATTGCGTTCAAACCTAGATTCTGTTCATGGTGAAATGATAAATTATATATTTCAGAAATTCATCACCATGTATATTGTATGGAAGCCACAAACAGGAACAATCTATTTTCTTTTACAAAAAATGATTTGATTTTAATTTTGACAGTCCCTGGAAGTTATCTATCATCTCTATTTTTTGACAAAGAAGCAGGAAAAGGGGTTCCTATGAATAGGACTTTTTCTGCAACTGGGGTAGTTGTCATTTCTAGAAGGTTTTGTGTGCATAATAGATACCAAGCTTGGCTTGACTCCTCATTTCCAGCCCTTTTTACTTCCTTTGTGTCGAATTGCTAATAAGTAGCTTCATCTTTTGTTACCTAAGAAGAATGGCTTTTTTGTTTGCCCACTGAAGAGCATCACCCGACGCTCAATGCTGAGTTATCAGGGGCTGATAAGCCACTCTATGGAACAGGTTGGAATCCACAGGCACTTCCACAAATAGCAGACACTTCTGTGCCCCTTGTGAAGGTTCTTTATTAAATCTGGAGAGAAACTGGTTGACTAAGAGGCAGCTACACCGAATAGGATCATTTCCCTGTCCGTTGTTACATTTTTCTTCCTCCCATGCAGAGATAGTCCGCAAGACACTATCCAGGTATCTATCCCCACCCAAGTCATTGTTTTCATCAAGACAAATATCTAAAGAACAACCGCTGAAGCATAATTTTAAAACAGAACTAACTGATGAATAAGACGCACTTTGTATTCTAGTCCAATGTTCCCCAAAGGAAAATCACTAAACAGAGAAAAGTCCCCTATCACCTGAGATGTCCGTGGTGGATATGCATAGCAGTCAGGGAGCCACTGTAAGTTAGAGGATGGGGTTAAGACAGGAATAAATAGACTTTCCCCAGAGTAGGGAGAGCTGAGGAGCTGAGGGTCCAGTAAGAGTCAAAATGAGTCAGAAGCCCAACATGACCAGTCATGGAGATGGACAGTGAAGGTGAAGGCCACGGAGAGGCTTGGAATCTTACTATGCCTTGGCACAGCTCTGCTCCTGTGGGTTCTTACCAAGCATGTGGTGGTGACTGCTGCTAATCACTGTGGACTTCTGGGATGGAAGAGACGGACACAGAATGGAGGACAGTGAAGGTAAACTGGGGCCCTACCACATCTGGCCATCTCCCGTGACCTCTTAGAACCACAAAGACTTCATTCAGGCTGATGAGTCCCTTCTGCATCGGAGTCTCATGTGAGCTCTTCTTTGGAGTCAGTTTGAAACTGGAATTGTCAAGGAGAGAAATTCCCCATAGTGTTTCAGCTTATTAAGGCTGACTCTCATAAAGTCCTGAGCTTCCGAGAGAAGAGAGACAGCCTGTGGCGTGCTGCCTTTGCTCTGTGTTTTGAGCTCCCCCAAGAAGTAAGACCTTGAAGCAAGTCATCTAAGGAAGAAATAGTGGTGAGGGTTTGCAGTAATTGATGTTCAGAGGCCAGACTATACAGTACTCTCCTCAGTGGCAAAGGGCAATCAAAAGTCTCAAAGATGGCCACAGGGTAAATACTCCAGGATCTGATTTCCATGTGGGTTATTCTGAGCTGACATACCATCTAAGGACACTTCTCCCTACTAGATGTGACTTTCCCACCATGATCTAAGATATAGAAAGGTGCATGTCTTTCATCCTGCCCTTCTTCAACATCCATCAGCTCGAGAATCATGAACTAAGAAACTAAACAATCTGTGAGCCTTTGGTGTTTTCTGAGTCCTGCCTCACAGCATACGAAGGGTGCAGGGGAGAAGCATCCAAACGTTCTTTCCATCTACATCAAATCTGAAAATTATTTTAAAGATAAACATGGAAATATACAAAATCCCTCTTACTAAACAAAATAGCTTCTATAAAATAATTGCCGTATCCCTAAGCCACTCCACAGAATAGCATTGTATGATGTTTTCGTTTATTTGTTTGTTTCCACAGATTGAAGACAGGAATGCCAGCTGTCATCAACTAGCTATATGAGAGGGTCCTAGGCTTACTCTGTCTCCTTAATATATTCATAATGGTGTTAGGTTATAGGAAATAGCTATAGTTCTATTGATGAATTTAACTTTTGTCTAGGCCAATTTAATTATTAAGTTAATTTAGACTTAAATTAATTCATTATAATAGTTTATATCGTTTTAACAAATCTCACTCGTTTCCTTTAAAATGCCCCCATGTTACTTTGCCCCAATACCTAGGGTGCCACAATACATGGTTTGAAAAATATGGAGCTAGACTGAAACAAAGCCTAGATTGAGGTTGAATTTTCTCTGTTGCTTTATTTGTTTGCTTAGGTGATTTCCAGATAATTCTTATAATATGGATGTTGTTAAAACTACATCTAAGTGTGGCTTTTGAGTCCTATTTCTGTTCTCTGCTTAGTCAGTAGTATATTGGGTTTATTCCTCAGAAATAATTATTTAAAAGATCTAAGTTTCATAAATCTAGGTATAAATTATTTTTTAATTTTTAAATTGTGTGTGTGTGTGTGTGTGTGTGTGTGTGTGTGAGAGAGAGAGAGAGAGAGAGAGAGAGAGAGAGAGAGAGAGAGAGAGAGAGAGATTAAAGTGCCTGCTGAGGCCAGAAGATGGCATATAATTCCTTGGAGCTGGCGCTACAGGAGCCCCTCCCCTCGCCAATCCACCCCATGTGGCCGTGTGGGTTCTGGAAACTGGACTCAGGTCCTCTGCAAGAGCAGTGTGCCCTCTTCACTATGGTCTTAAGCCATCTCTCCAGTGCCCTTAAGCACGACGTTCTAGCCTCCCATAGTACTTTTATTTTCAGACCACATTATGTTATAGCTCCCATAAGTCCCCCTTCCTACCCCACACCCGCAAATGTAGTATCTGTTCTGTATCATGGCTTGAACTCCTACCTGTCCAGTTGAGGAAAAATAGTGCCACAAGACACCATGTAGAGATTATCAAACTATTCTTCTAGTTTAGCCATTCTAAGAATATTTTGTACCCCCGGGACAAAATTATTATGTAAGTAAGCTTTTTGTAATGTTTTGGGGGTCCCATTAGCATTTCCTGACACCCCATTTTATTACAACAGAGTCGCCCTGAGCCTCTTTTTGCAGAAGTAAGTCCACCAGCACTCAGGTGCTGATCCATAAAGGCTTTGTTGCTGGTGAGATTGAGTGCCTTCTTTGGGAGGTTCTTGACCCCTTTGTAGCAGAGTTGTGACTGACTGCTTCAACAATGGCTGTGCTCTGAGGGCTGACTCAAGCACAAACCTTCCTGAAAGAGAGCAGGTACGTGTGAGTATATGTTTCCTGGCAGTTTGAAGGATGAATTCCTTAGGTGCACGTCTACTGCTCAGCATCACATGAGCAGACTGTCTCCCTCTGAGCATGCCTTGTCTCCGCTTCTAACTTCCTGGGGGCAGGAGGGTTTCTCTACTGCCGAAGGTGACATGGGTGCTGAAGAATGAATAAGTTGACAGGGGTGCCTCTTGAGCGAAGACGCCTTTTTGTTATGCTCAAACGGTTTCCAAGGTCAGGCAGGCAATAAGCTGTTAAACATGAATGCACACTCCCCACACATGCAGACGCTTTACTGTGCATCTCTCTCCGGTCACCTCAGGTCGCATGCTTTGCTCCTAAATCACCAGCGACTCTGGGGAGTCATTTGAAGAAGGATCATGGCTGCCCAGAGGGATGTTGGAGAATTCACCTTCATTTCAGCCTGGCGTCCCTAAAGTCTCATTTTCTCTGTGAAATCTTTATGAAAATTTCTCAATTCCAGTGACTGTAATCATTTAATGAACACTCTTATCTTCCTGCTGTCCCACCTTCTGTGAACCACTCATGCAGCGAGCCAAGAGAAAATGCCCATCCGCAGAAGTTTTGAATGAAAACAGATGCAGGTGGGCTCAGTTTTGCATGCTGATACAGAGGGCATTCTCTCCAGCTCCTCCAATTCAATCGGAAAACTTTAGGTAATTAATTTTAGCCTAAATGACTCTGATGTGGAAAGTTCATTAAGGGACTTATCATAGCGGCACACATGCTCACGAAAACCCCTTGAATATTTCTCTTTTAAGGATTGTGATTCTTACAGTAGCCTTTAATATCTCTACGTTAGACCCGTCGCAGAAGGGTGATATGACAGATTAGTGCCAAGGTACTTATCTGGGATAGACCTTTGCAAATCTTTATAAGTCTCTCTGAACAATTCCCATCAGAGCTGAACTTTTTTTTTTCCCCACAGTTTTCTATAAAATGGCAAAAATAGCTTGAAAGTGAAGGTGTCTCCCTAAAGCTAGAAAGCTTTTTTTTTTTTTTTTCATTTTTGAAGTGAAGGATTAATTTTGTAACATTTGTCTTTAAATTAAATGCTTAAAGTTCTTTGATGCTTAGCAGAACTTCACATTAGACTTTTCTAGAATATGAAGAATCCTTGGGTTGAGTCATTGGATATTTCCAAACATAGGTTGTATGGTTGAATTTTAGTCTGTGTGTGCGTGTGTGTGTGTGTGTGTGTGTGTGTGTGTGTGTGTGTGTGTGTGTGTGCGTAGACTTGTGCATGCATGCAGAGGACAGAGAACAATGTCAGGTGTCCTATGTCCCTCTGCTGCATCGAGAGCTCTTTCTCTAAACCCGGAGTTAAGCTGGTAGCCAGAAAGCCCCAGAATTCCTTCTGTCACTGCCCCTTACAGCACTGGGGTACCAGGCATGTGCACGGCCATGACAAACTTCTCATGTGAGCGTGTGGAATCTGAAATCATCTCATCATGTGTGACCAGCAAGCACTTATCTACAGAGCCATTGTACCATCCCTGTGACTCCATTTTCTGTAACAGATTTCTTTTAAAGTAGCCGACTCTTTGACCTAAAAGTTTGCTCATATGAATTGTCCCACTTCTCCCCACCCCTTTCACTCTGTCTTTCTTCCTTGAGGATGAAGGAAGACCTTAGTTAAAAGATTTGTCAGTGGTTGCAAGACCTCACAACGCAGTCTTAAGAAGTACATCTCCCATTTCTGGGTTAGGGTTCCTATGTGCGCTCTTGCATGTATGTATTTGATGTCAAAAGGATCTTGTGCCAAAGGCTTGGTTGTCACCTTGCACTGTGCTTGGATAATGAGAACTTGACCTGGGAGCGGGGTCCTGATGGTCTAAGCCTTTGTGTGTTCTATCTCTCTGCTCCCTGGCCACCATCATGGGAGCAGGTATCCCTTGCCAAGTTTTGCTGCCTCACAAAATCCCAAACCAGTCAAGGTATTGAGTCTGCCAAACAGTGAGCCACAATAAACCTTCCTCCATTTAAGCTGATTGTCTCAGGCATTTTGTCACATGAAGGAAAGTGATGAACTCATACAGTCTCTTCTCTCACAATCCTCATTCTGTCTTCTTCTATTTCTGCATCTCTGTCTTTCTGTTGAGATCTCTCTCTCTCTCTCTCTCTCTCTCTCTCTCTCTCTCTCTCTCTCTCACACACACACACACACACACACAGACTTTCCTCAAATTGCCTCTGCTTCTGATTCATGCATGTAAACAGTGCTGTTTGAATGGCCTTTCTCCTCAGAAGGAGATCATACATTGAACATGGTTTCCACTGATTTACTGTATTTCCTGAAAGAAGAGGAGGAAGGATCTCTCTGTTAATTTTCTGATTCTCTGAGGAGATCCAGGGATCTAAAAAAGAAAGGAAAAGACAGAAGAAAGAGGAAAGAGAGGAAGAGAGAAAAGGGGTTATAGTGTTAAAAAAAAAAAAAAAAAAAAAGAATCTAAACAATCTAACTATACTATTTGACCATGAAGCATTTGAGAAAATTCAGGAAGGTAATTATAAATGCAACCCATAAATGAAAATAAATGCATTCATCAGTTGCTCTTCTTGTTGCTGTAACAAAATGCCAGAGTTACTCATCTTAAAGGAAAGAGAGGTTTCTTTTGGTTCATAGTTTCAGGGGACACAGTCATGGTGAGAAAGGCAGAGCAGCAAAAACTCCATACATTGTGATGGTATATGAAGGGGCAGAATCAAGCCAGTATCACCTTCAGTGACCTGTTTGCTTCAGGCAGGCAACCTTCCCAAAGTTTAATAGCTTCTCAGAACAGCACCAGCACTTGGGGACCAGGTGTTCAAAGACAGCTTGTGTGTGAGACTTTATATTCAGACCACAAGGGTATTCATGGGTTTACCATGACAACCTGAACATGAGGGGACCATAAATAAATGGAGACACCACAGGCCAGGTGCTCAATGATGAAAAGATGAACAGTCAGAGTAAGAGGTCTCCAATGACAATCATCTGAGAGAACGTCCAGGATATGTCAGCCTATCACCATTAAGCACACAGAAGAAGGTAGTTAGAACTGGCCTACTCCCCTGATCATCTGTCTCCAGAGAGCAAGGCTCCCAGAATTCAAATTTAAATTACTCCATTTCCCTAACAGTTACAAATTCAGTACTTATCCATCCATCCATCCATCTATCTATCTATCTATCTATCTATCTATCTACCTACCTATTTGTGTGTGTGTGTGTGTGTGTGTGTGTGTGTGTGTACTTGTGCACACATGAAAGCACTTAGGCATGCCTGTAGAGGTCAGAGGTCAATTTGCAGGAGTCCATTCTCTCCTTCCAGTATGGATTCCAGGGATCAGACTCCAGCCATCAGGCTCAGCCAAAGGTTCCTTCACCCACTAAGGCATATCATTGGCCCTAATCTTATTTTTAAAATATTTAAGTCACCTGGTAATAAGAAACACCTTTCCCATAAACGAATACCTTCAAAGGTATTCCAAGTGACTTCCAGGGTGGGGTAGTTGTGTCACGGTTATTTGATTGCAGACTGGAAACCTCAGGACACTTAAAACAAACAAACAAACAAACAAACAAACAAAAATGTGGTAGTGAAACCAGTAGGCAACCACGCACATTTTAACTGTCAACTTGTCCTAGTTGTTCACACTGAACTCAGTTGGAATTTGTTTCTGTTGCGCTTATTGGTGCCAAATAGAAACTTTGATCTGTAGAGCTCATGGCAATGGAGTTTAAAAACCTATAGTGGAAGAGAATCTACAGGTGAGCTTGAACTCCATGGAGAAGAAGGGTTTTGGTTTTAGTCACTAGACAATTAATGGTAGTGTGTGTACAGCACTGTTTAACTGTATTTAATTGCTGTACCTGGAGACTGCGGTTCATAGCAATGCAAAACTCTAAAAGGCAAGTTCAATATCATTGGCATTTCTTTCTTTCTTTCTTTCTTTCTTTCTTTCTTTCTTTCTTTCTTTCTTTCAACTCCCCTTCTACCTTGGCAACTCTTTTCTTTGATCAGATCGACAGCCTCTTCCTGGATTAGATGAGCAAGAATGGCAAAATTTGAAGGGAACCTGTGATTTAGAAGCAGACAGATTGGAGCTCTCAATGCAAGAAGGGAACAAAAAACCATCAATAAAAAACAGGACAACAGATGACAGTGGCAATTCTTAGCTATGCTTTGGATTTGGTGCAAGGAGGGATCTAGAACAATTCTTTGGCCATCTGCTGGCTATGATCCTGATGGGATTCCCATACCTGCTGTGCTCTGTTTCCCTGGGTCAAGGCGGGCAAAGTATCTTGTTTGGAGGCCTTGTCTTTCCATTGCTCTACAACCAGATATTGACTTTCCTAAGCTGATCTTCCCTGCCCCTCGTCATCCCTTAAACCAGGGCCGAGCCCCTTCCTGATCCATTGCCCAGCCAAGACTCTGATTCTCATCTTGAAACTTTGCTCTCTAGCACAACCAATTTCCCTGTGCCAGGCTGATTGGAGGATGTGTCCTTACAATATTATGGTTAGGCTGAAAGGCTGAAAGATCGGCTCTCAGAAAGACATCTCGATGAGCACCAGGGAGACAGGAATAAGACAAGAAAAGGCAACAAGTTGGAGAACTCCCAAAGTCAGGTAATCCCTGAACATGAGCCCTGGTGCTCAGGAACATGGTAGGAGAATGTAAGCATTCACTCAACATTGATTATGACTACTGGGGCACGTTAATGATGAAATCCAGGCAGTTAACCATTGCTTACATTCTTCTGAAGGGCAGGAATTAAATCATGACACTAATGACCTTCAACCTGTAAGTAGGTAGGATGAGCATGCATGGCCGAGGAAGAATTGTCTGGATAAGGCTAAAGGAACAGATTAAACTCAATACTTTCAAAGTGACCCCATTACGTACCTACGTTCTAGAATTCCCAATGAGATGCACAGTGTGGATACAGATGTCGTGTGTTCTTAAGCACCCGAGCAGCTTTACAGACAAAGATGAACATGAAAGGACTCCTGCTTTTGAGGTTTCTACTCCAGTGATATGAGCATCCATTGTTCACAGACTGAAACTAAACAACACAAAATAGAAACACAGTTATTGATGACGACTCAGGATCAACTTCAAATAGAAAAAAATATTGATCTGAAGTTTGAAGGATGGTTGCTTTAAAATTATTTTTAATAATGAGGTAATTCATATTTAATTTTAGAATATCATACCATAGAAAATAATTACATGACCATGCAGAAAATAATTTTTCGTAGATATCCCTCCTGGACACATTGGTGTGTATTTTTATATTCTTAATT